>NC_092360.1:7911423-8211423 GCF_030848805.1 Temnothorax longispinosus
ATAAATTGCATATTGTTAAAAGGGTTAAATGCATAACGATGTAAATTACTCTCGCAAAAGAGTAAAAATTTAAATATCAAGATATTATATTGCGTGATATAAGAAAATCGAATAATTACTCATTAAGTGCGTTTGTTTTTTCTGTCGTTTTTTAAATAAATGATTGAACGAGCAAACCAGATGTATCTTGACTTTGACGGTGTGCAGAAGGATCCATATTATCATCCGCCACACTTGAAGTGCTTGGTCTGTATAGAAAAGTGGTGTGATTAAAAGTAGAAAAAAGTAATAATCATAAAAATAATATAACTATATGTATTATTTAATGTTATTATGTACTTATTGTCCGTGAACCGTAATGGAGTGAAATTTTGTAAGTGAGAGTGAGTAGGAGGAAGAAAAAGAAAGAGATAGGGAGAGAATTAATGTTTTATACCTCGAATTTCTGTAATGCTAATGTCAAGCAATTAATGTCTAGACTGAATATGTAATTAACCCTCGGAAAACACACTTTTTTTTACGTAGGGAAAACTCATGAGTACCGCCGCCCCCGGAGGAGGGACGGACAGTTATGTCGGACTCTTACAGGCCAAAAACTCTATGTGTGGCCTACGCTGGCGTCTCGATGGGCGTCCCGGGAACAGTTAGATATTGTTACATCCGGGACTCGGAAAACACACTTATTTTTTCATTCACGGAGAACACTCTGGGTCAATCTGACCCTACACACACTTTGATTGTCCACCATTTTAAATATATATTATATAAATAAAAAGTGCCGTTGGAATTATTTACATATTTAAAAAAATTTTTTATTTTTTTTATGTTTAATATTTTTAGCTAAAAATTTTTCTGGCAAAAAAAAGGTCAAATTGACTTTGGGTGTTCTCCGAGGGTTAATAGATAAGTGAAACACGATATATAATATAAAATTAAGTTAGGGTGAAACGCTATTTTAACGTAATTGTTCTATTCTAGCTTTAGTTGAGATGAAGAAATGTGCATATATTCATACGAATAATTTTATTAGGTTATCAAAATTTTGTCCTGACCGTAAAGTGGAGTATCTCCCTAATTAAACTTATTATATTTTGTACGTTAATTTGATTATATATTATATCCGTCGTGTTTCACTTATTTATTGTTTATATACGTCGCCTGAAACAGACGTTTTTTCTATATAATTTATAATAGAGGTTGTCTTAATGTAAGTACGCGTTTAGACATAAAACGCATACGGTCACCAATTAAAACGGTCTAAAATGATAGGATGTTCTTATGAAAAATTGTCCAATATGTCAGAAATTAGGTTGGTGCTATATACATAATACAATAACTCAATAATAACAAATAATCAATATCACTAAGACATTTGTAGGCCTACAACGTGTATTCAAATACTACAAAGAACGGTTGATTGTTGTCTAACAGAAACTTTTATTAATTATTATTAATTTATTAATTATTATCCATTTACGTAATCAGTGGATGGCGGATTTGAAAGTTGTCCTATATAAATTTTATTAAATAAAGCTATTCAATTTAAATATCTATAAGAACTATGTATAAATCGTACATATTTTATATATCTACTTCAAATTTCTCCAATACTAATGTCAAACAAATAAATTTTTAATCTTAATTTCTGAATTGTCTATATCTATGATGCATGAAAAAACGTGAAAATAAGCGATTCATATTTTTTTAAATTATATTTGTGAAATAATTAAAAAATAATCATTATTACGATTTGAGAGGCACATTTATGATCAGAATTGCAAATAAGCATTAATAATCTTTAGTATTAAAATCATTATTGATTGTGTATTTACTCATCTCGACTCAGGATTCTTGTGGAATGTCTTCTTAAATGTTTTCGTAAACGTACAATATTTGTTAAGAGAGACATTGTTTTACTACAATCATTACATTTTGCCTTATATCCTGGTAATTCCGAGTAATATTGTTTTAAGTCGTCAGGTATTGTGCGAGTGTCATTATCGGCAAATATTCCATGTCTATATACTTAAGTGCATTCTCATTATTTTTGTGTATTTTTCTAGGCGAGGTACCTTAATTTCTCTTTTATAGGTCGTGCACTTTACTAGCAAAGGTTTCAATTTCTTGAAATAATTCCACAATTTGCTGTGTCCTTTTCTCGGTACCATAACTGTTCTGTAATACACATTGTCTGATATTAAATGTGGTACAGTGATTGCCTCAACAAGCATTTGTAGAATTTCTCACAAAGGTCATAAAGAGGCATTACTTATTAGGATGTATGTTTATATAGTTAAAATTTGCATAATTATCAGATTTCGTACAGATCTTTAAACATTTTTTTAAGGTAAAAAACGCACCAGGTGTACATGCACATTTATGATCAAAATTGCTAATAAGTATTATATGGATGCACCGATAGAAACTTTTATTCACTCAATTTTCTTTAGCTACTGATTGTTTTATTATTACATTTATTTTATAATCTTTTATAGTATTTTAATAATTTTTTGATTGTGTACTTACTCATTTTGACTCTGGATTTTTGTTGGAAAAATAATGTCTTCTTAAATGTTCTCTTAAATTTGAAAAATTTGTTAAGAAAGACATTGCTTTACCACAATTATTACATTTTGCTTTATATCCTGGTAACATCGAGTAATATTGCCTTAAGTCGTCAGGTAGTGAGAGAATGTCATTATCGAGAAATATTCCATGTCTACTTAAGTGCATTCTCATTACTTTTGTGTATCTTGTTGGGTCAGATACCTTAATTTCTTTTTTACAGCTCGTGCACTTTAGTAGCTTAGGTTTTAATTCCTCGAAATAATTCCACAACTTGCTGCGTTTTTTTGTCGGTGTCGTCCTGTAATACAGATTGTCTGACACTAAGGGCCAGTTCCACAAATGTCGGTTAACTCTTAACCTTAGGTTAACTTACTCTTCGTCTCTTTCTAAGGGGGACGTTAGAAAGAAACAAAGGATAAGTTAACCTGAGGTTAAGAGTTAACCGACGTTTGTGGAACTGGCTCTAAATGTGGTACAGTAATTGCCTCAACAAGCGTTTGTAGATTTTCTCTAAAAGGTCATAAAGAAACATGGTTTACTTATTAGGATGTATGTTTATACGGATATATAGTGAAATTTGCACAATTATCAGATTGTGTACAGATCTTCAACATATTTAAAAAAAAAGGTAAAAAACGCACCAAGTGTACATATGCACATGGTGTGTTTTATGATCAAAATTGCATATAAATATTATGGATGCTCCGATAAAAACTTTTATTCACTCCATTTTCTTTAGCTACTGATTGTTTTATCATTACATTTATTTTATAATTTTTAGTATTTTAATAATTTTTTGATTGTGTACTTACTCATCTCGACTCTGGATTCTTGTGGAATGTCTTTTTAAATGTTTTCGTAAATTTCTAAAATTTGTTAAGAAGGATACTGTTTGGCCGCAATTATTACATTTTGCCTTATATCCCGGTAATTCCGAGCAATATTGTTTTAAGTCGTCAGGTAGTGAGAGAGTGTCATTATCGAGAAATATTCCATGTACATTAAATAAGTGTCTTCTGAATGTTCGCATAAGTTTTTTTTTATCAGGTACATCAAAGTGTTTTTTACACTTTTTGCACTTTACCAACAAAGGTTTCAGTTCCTCGAAATAATTCCACAACTTGCTACGTTTTTTTGTCTGTGCCGTTCTGTAATATAGATTGTCTGACACTAATGTGGTACAGCGATTGCATCAACAAGCGTTTGTAGAATTTCTTACAAAGGTTATAAAGACACATTTAATTTATTAGAATGTATGTTTATACGGATGTATAGTTAAAATTCGCATAATTATCAAATCGCGTACAGATCTTCAAACATATTTATAAAAAAAAGTAAAAAAACACCAAGTGCACATTTATCATCAAAATTGACTAAGATGTAACTAAATTTAATAAAATATTATATTTCTTTGAAAAGATTTACTTCTTTTTTAAATTTTCTATTTAGTAAAAATTGCTGTATTCTCTTACAGGATAGTAATACAAATTTAGGTTTTTTTATACTAAAATATATACCTATATGTACTTTAATAAAATATTTTTTTCTCTAAATTTTTTAATTAAAATTGTGACTCAGATAAATCAAAAACTTAAAAGTGTTCTGAGGTACAGCATCTTTCCCTACATGAGAACCATAAAAATACAAAATCTTTGTTATATAAATTTGCAAATGAAATAAACGTTGACAATACAGGAGCAAAGGTATTGTTCTTCAGTATTTTAACGTGCAGAAAGATTCGTATCAAAACCCATTGTAATTGAAGTGCTTGGTCTGCATTGAAATACGGTGCAATTAAAAATGGAATTATTTAAAATATTAACGTTATAAATTATTCTTTTGCGGAAGAGTAAATATATTTCAATAATAAGATTTCATTATATTGTATGATATAAACAAAATAAATAATTACCCAACACGTGCCCTTGTTTGTTTTCTCGATTGTTCACATGTTTGCAGAGCCAAATCAACTGTTTCCTGACTCTGACATTCTGCAGTATGATTGGTATCGTAACTCGTTGAAATTGAAGTGCTTGGTCTGCATTGAAATACGGAGCAATTAGAAATCGAATTATTTATAATATTTAACGTTGTTAATTAATCTTTTGCAAAAAAGTTAAACATCAAGATATTATTATATTGTATGATATAAGCAAAAAAAATAATAATTACTCATCAAGTGTTTCTGTCTTTTCTGTCGTTTCTTTAAATGATTGAATGGGCAAACTAGATGTATCTTGATTTTGACGTTTTGCAGAAGAATCCATAACACAACACGTCGAAGTTGAAGTGCTTAGACTGCATAGAAATGTGGCGTAATTATTAAAATACTACAACTGTACTTATTACTTAATGCTATTATGTACTTATTGACGGTGAACTGTAATGGAGTAAAGTTTCGTAGGTGAGAATGAGAAAGAGGAAAAAACAAGAAAAAGAGATAGGGAGAGAACGTTTTATACCTCAAATTTCTGAAATGCTAATGTCAAACAATTAATGTCTAGACTGATTTGGTTATTAATAGATAAGTGGAACAAGACCGATATGATATACAATCAAGTTAGGGAGAAACGCTATTTTATCATAATTGTTTTATTAATTATATTATTAATCATTTATATATGTAATATGTGGATGGAAAATTTGTGTTGTCCTATATAAATTATATTAAAAAGAGCTGTTCAAATTGAATACTAAGTGGAAGAAACGGGCTAATTATGAGCCAAGGGCAATTTAAGAATGTTCTGGCGCTAACTTTCTAACATTGATAATATCTTGAAATATAGCTTGAAGTCTTTATTAAAAAATATTTTAATCCAATTTGATCTTGTAATTTTATTTGTATTTCTTACTACATGCATAATGATGTTAAAAAGTTTCCACTAAGTGAATATGGTATAAATTAGTTTTTTTTTATAATGGAGAAATACAGGTGTAATTATATGATCAAATTAGATCAAAATTTTTTTCAATAAAGATTTTGTATGGAGCACATAGACTTGACGCATTTTATTAAATTCTTTTGAAAAAGATATGTTTTGTACGGATATTACTTTTTTTTACGAATACATAAGGACCATGAAAATATAAAACCTTTGATATATTGATATGCAAATAAAATAAACGTGGATACATAAGCAATACAGAATACATACTGAAGCAAAGGTATTGTTCTGCAGTATTTTAATTGTGCAATATTGTTCTGCAGAAGGATTCGTATCCAAGGGCGTCCATAGGATTTTTCCGGGGGGCAAGAGGGCATGATTCAAAATATTGCTTCTAGATTTATAATACAAAATTTAAAACTTATACACCTTTTAGTAGTAAAAGCTTTTTCATCGCAATAAGGTTGATATATGTCTAGAAAAGCTTTAGCGTTTTTAATTTTTTATTCCATTTTTTTTTATTTTTTATTTTCTAACAAGGGAACGTTTGGAATTGTCCTTCTCCGATTTTGATGGGCTTTAGATATTTTATACTTTATAGAATAGCGAAAAATAACACGTATTTTTATTATCGGTTTTGAAGCATGTTTAGGGACTGAAACAGCCCTCGAATTTCTGCAATACTAATGTCAAACAAATAAATATCTACTCTAAATTTCTAAATTGTCTTTATCTATGATGCATAAAAGAACGTGAAAATAAGCGATACAAATTTATTTACATTAAATGTGAAATAATGGAAAAATTTTTATTATCACGTTTTGAGAGGCGCATTTATGATCAAAATTGCTAATAAATATATTATATGGATAACCTGACAAAAACTTTTATTCGCTCAATATTCTTTAGTTACTGATTGTTTTATCATTACATTTATTTTATAATCTTTAGTATTTTAATAATTTTTTGATTGTGTACTTACTCATCTTGACTATGAGTTCTTGTGCAATGTCTTCTGAAATGTCTTCGTAAACTGCTAAAAGTTGTTAAGAAGGATACTGTTTCGCCGCAATTATTACATTTTGCCTTATATCCCGGTAATTCCGAGTAACATTGTCTTAAGTCGTCAGGTAGTGTACGAATGTCATCATCGAGAAATATTTCATGTCTACTTAAGTGTTTTCTCATTATTGTTATGCGGTATTTTGGGTAAGATACCTTAATTTCTTTTTTACAGGTCGTGCACTTTAGCAGCTTAGGTTTTAATTTCTCGAAATAATTCCACAATTTGCTGCGTTTTTTTCTCGGTACCATAACTGTTCTGTAATACATATTGTCTGATATTAAATGTGGTACAGCGATTGCATCAACAAGGGCGTGCAGAATTTCTTACAAATGTCATAAAGACACATTTATAGTTTATTAGAATGTATGTTTGTACGGATATATAGTTAAAATTTGCATAATTATCAAATCGCGTACAAATCTGCAAACATATTTAAGTAAAAAGTAGAAAACGCACCAGATGTACATGCACATTTATGATCGAAGTTGCAAATAAATATTAATATATGGATGCCCCGGTAAAAACTTTTATTCACTCAATTTTCTTTAGCTATACTGATTGTTTTATCATTACATTTATTTTATAATCTTTAGTATTTTAATAATTTTTTGATTGTGTACTTACTCATTTTGATTCTGGATTCTTGTGCAATGTCTTCTGAAATGTCTTCGTAAATTGCTAAAATTTGTTAAGAAGGATACTGTTTCGCCGCAATTATTACATTTTGCCTTATATCCCGGTAATTCCGAGTAACATTGCCTTAAGTCGTCAGGTAGTGTGTCGAGAAATATCCCATGTCTACTTAAGTGTATTCTCATTCTCATTCTTGTTACGTAGTGTTTTGGATGAGATATTTTAATTTCTTTTTTACAGGTCGTGCACTTTAGCAGCTTAGGTTTCAAGTACTCGAAATAATTCCACAACTTGCTGCGTTTTTTTGTCTGTGCCGTCCTGTAATATAGATTGTCTGACATTAAATGTGGTACAGCGATTGCATCAACAAGCGTTTGTAGAATTTCTCACAAAGGTTATAAAGAGTGCTGGTTTACTTATTATGATGTATGTTTACACATATATATAGTTGAAATTCATGTAATTATCAGATTGCGTACAGATTTTTAAATATTTAAAAAAAAAAATGGTAAAAGACGCACCAGGTGTACGTGCACATTTATAATCAAAATTGCAAATAAATATTATATGGATGCCCCGATAAAAACTTTTATTCACTCAATTTTCTTTAGCT
Source organism: Temnothorax longispinosus (assembly GCF_030848805.1). NCBI lineage: Eukaryota > Metazoa > Arthropoda > Insecta > Hymenoptera > Formicidae > Temnothorax > Temnothorax longispinosus. Next base: position 7,919,189 of record NC_092360.1, read on the forward strand.
ACTGATTGTTTTATCGTTACATTTATTTTATAATCTTTAGTATTTTAATAATTTTTTGATTGTGTACTTACTCATCTTGACTATGAGTTCTTGTGCAATGTCTTCTGAAATGTCTTCGTAAACTGCTAAAAGTTGTTAAGAAGGATATTGTTTCGCCGCAATTATTACATTTTGCCTTATATCCCGGTAACATCGAGTAATATTGCCTTAAGTCGTCAGGTAGTGAGAGAATGTCATTATCGAGAAATATTCCACGTCTACTTAAGTGCATTCTCATTACTTTTGTGTATCCTGTTGGGTCAGATACCTTAATTTCTTTTTTACAGCTCGTGCACTTTAGTAGCTTAGGTTTTAATTCCTCGAAATAATTCCACAACTTGCTGCGTTTTTTTGTCGGTGTCGTCCTGTAATACAGATTGTCTGACACTAAATGTGGTACAGTAATTGCCTCAACAAGCGTTTGTAGATTTTCTCTAAAAGGTCATAAAGAAACATGGTTTACTTATTAGGATGTATGTTTATACGGATATAGTTAAAACATAATTATCAGATTGCGTTCAGATCTTTAAACATATTTTAAGAAAAAAAAGGTGAAAATCGCACCAGGTGTACATGCACATTTATGATCAAAATTGCATATAAATATTATATGGATGCCCCGATAAAAACTTTTATTCACTCAATTTTCTTTAGCTACTGATTGTTTTATTATTACATTTATTTCATAATCTTTAGTAAATCTTATAGTATTTTAATAATTTTTTGATTGTGTACTTACTCATCTCGACTCTGGATTCTTGTGGAATGTCTTCTTAAATGTACTCGTAAATTTTCAATATTTGTTAAGAAAGACACTGCTTTGCCACAATTATTACATTTTGCCTTATATCCCGTTAACTCCGAGTAATATTGTTTTAAGTCGTCAGGTAGTGTGACAGTCTCATCATCAAGAGATATTCCATGTACATTTAATATGTGTGCTTTCATTATTTTTGTGCGTCTTGTTGGATTAGGTGTCTTAATTTCTTTTTTACAGGTCGTGCACTTTACCAGCGAATGATTTAACTTCTCGAAATAATTCCACAACTTGCTACGTTTTCTTGTCAGTGCAATTATAACCGTCCTGTAATACAGATTAATCGTCTGATAATGAATGTGATACAGTGATCGCCACAACAATAAGCGTTTGTAAAATTTGTCACAATGGATAAAAAAAGGCATGGTTTATTTATTAAGATGTATGTTTATATATATGGATATATAGTTTAAATTTGTCCAATTACTAAAACGTACATATGTATAAAACTTATATTTTTCCAAAAAAGCTTAAAATACACGCAAAGTGTACGTGCTCATACAAAAACTTTATTAAAGAAAGAAAATTTTGATCTAATTTGGTCTTATAATGCCATTTGTACTTTTTACCACAAAAACAATAATATCAAACGGACTGCGCCAAGTAAATATGATAAATTAGTAACATCTGGTTTTCTTAATGATGTTTTTTTATTATAATTGTTGTGTACCTGTTCTTTTGTAAAACAGCGATACACAACCTGTTACAGTTTTTTATTATTTAGATTCACACATAAAAAACACTTAGTGCCAAGTGTTTTGTATCATGTCCACTGGGCCCTTTTGCTGTCACTGTTTTTGTATTAAGAAATATTAGTGGAATTATACGACCAAATTAGATCAAAATTTTTTTCAATAAAGATTTTGTATGGAACACGTACACTATGCGCGTTTTTTTTACCTTTTTTGAAATTGGTATGTGTTCTCTAGAGAAAAAGTTCAATATCCAAAATGGTCTGGCAGTTGTTTATACATTTCCATTATATAAGAATAATAACGAGGGTGGAGATCAACATCATATTATTCTTTAGGAATTGGTGTATGTTGAATTTTGTGTTAGTCATTATATTTGCAATGTAAGTTTTTATGAAACCTACCAAAGTTGTTCATATTTATTTATCACTTTAATTTAAAAATCTATTCTATGGAACAACATACATTGAGTACTTCACAATACGCATTTGCATTTTGTATAAATGTTGTTTTTAGCCAACCTATCTGCTCGGCATTTTTTAGTAAAAGTCATCTTTATTTCCCACAAGCATTATAACCTTTTCGCTCCTAACGTTGCTAGCCGGAATCTATGTGATATCCGTAGATACTAGCGCCGGCTATAGCAGGCATAGTCGTATTGGTACTAAATTTGCTTGTAGCGTATTAAATACGAAGTTTAAAATAATATAATAAAACATCATTTTAAAATATAATTTTGCACTTATGTAAATCCCGTTTTACTTTTATACTTGAAAAATTATATGTCTTTAATGCAACGAGTTAAAACAGTGGAGTCATAGCACTTCTTCGGTCCAACGCTGGCTTATGCTGCCGTATTTCATAATCGCTATTCGGCCAAGGCCACCATAGCAAAAAGGTTAAATACTTTGAAATAAAGTATCGCCCTAGATGTGTGTTAAAATTAAAACTCCTGGACCCGTGTGTAGTTTGATTTTGGATACGATCGCAATTATCAGACTTTTGATTTTGCCATGAATTCTTGTTAGTAATTTTTTTGCTTTAAAATTTTAATTGTACATGAAATCGAATGTACGAATAAAAACTCAATATGCATAGGCAGACAAATGAATAGCATACATATATGATTACCGTCTTAAGTTTCAGCGTGTAAATCTTAATTGCTTACACCAAGCATTTAATACGCATACTAAGTATATATTATATTAGGACTAAATCCATTGGTACGATCGATGTAAACGACGGAGTATCAGAATGATACGATACTCGAAAACAGCCTGTATCGGACTAAGTTGATACGCGTATCAAATGCATTCTTAATGTGCTGTCTGATTTGCTTGATACATACAAGTTGATACCATTTTATACGTAATCAAAATTAAAAAACGTCTTGAAAAAATCGCTAATATGATTTAACAAGGTCGATGTAAACAGAAACGTATCTAACACTTAGTCCGCACCAACTTGATACCCGTATCAAGAGTTTCTACGGTGTAAACTAAGCCATAGATAGAACTATATACAACACTGGAATGTGAACTTCCATGCTAATGCCCGGGTTACAAGAAGATAAAAACGGATTGCTTTACGACCGTTCTCCCTCTGTTTAGCAGACATTTGATTGGTTAATGGTATTCAATTGTTGTAAATTACAGCAGGGGTGCGTTCAAATTACGCCTAGGTACACCTAGGTAACTCTAACACAGAGCTGCGTTCAAAAATTTAACTTAGGTAACTCTAAGCTATAGTTACAGTTACGTACACTATAACATTAGAGTTACTTAAGTGCCCCTAAACGTAATTCTTGAACGCACCCTAGTATAAGTACATAGGGTAGTGACACTGAACGTCGGCACCTTTGATGTAGTGGATCCCAGGTCACGGACTCGCCGCCATCTTCTGGGCTGTACGAACGCTTAAGAGAGAAAGAGAGAGAAGAATCTTTCTCTTTGTCATACATACAAGCCGCCATATTCCTGGATATTCCTAGGATAAAATTTATTACCACGAAAAAAGTTCAGTCTCTCTACTGTGTATACTTATACTGCGACTCTAAGGAGCTGCGCACAATAAAAGGAATAGGAAACAGTTCAATATTAATATAAATTCATTAACATATGTAATTCATTAACAAAGAATAGACGAACAAATTACTAGCGTTAAGAAACAATAATAAAATGTTATTCTATATTTTGCATGCCATGTGAATAATGCATATGTTAATATTAAACTGTTCCTTATTCCCTATTCCCTGTTCCTTGTTCCCTGTTTTCTGTTCCTTTCATTGTGCGCAGCCCCTAATGCTGTAGGTTGAATTACTGAAAGCAGCCCAACAAAAAAGGACAGTTGGCCGCAATCCTCCCTCTCGCTCATCCCCTTTTCTTTGCGAATAGAGTGAGTCGAGTTCTGGGTAGTGATCATGTATATAACTTTTTCCTTAGAGCGGAAACGTGAAAAGTGAAAAGTTTCATGTAACAATCTCTTTCTATTGGCGTTGAATATAGAAAGAGATAAACTTTTCACTTTTCACGTTTCCGTCTTAGAGGAAAAGATACATGATCGATCCCCAGATTCTAGTTCAGTGTATAGTTTTCTGGCGTGTAAAGTATATCAGTGCTACCATTTCAAGGGATTTCAACATTTAATATTCTTAAATATGAGCTACTATAATATAAAAAATAAAAAAAAATTTTTATTAAAAGTTCAATTTACTATATATAATTAATTTTTAATTATATTATTGTATTAATGGCTCACGAAAGATTGTGCGATTATTCAAAAGTCTGCAGTTATTGCTTATTTCAATTAACATTTATAGAACCAATGCGATGCAACCAATGTTTCACACTATTAAGGGATTATAGGACTCTGACAGAAGCAAAAATTAAGAAAAATTTGGGTCGTGAATTGTAAAATGTTATAAATTAATTGAAGTATGAAATTGTTGTTATATATGTTTATCAAGTACATTTAATATGCACAATACCTTGGTATAAAAAATTGTATTTTATAGTGAGTATTAACATTATTGTGTCCGATTTTTAGAATAACATTTTTTTAAACTGTAACGATAACTTGAGAACGTTATTCGGTTAATTTCATATTTGACACAAACGTTTACCATAATTGTCTACAAATCAGTTATTCACAGAGGCTTTTCGCAAGTTTTATAACCATTAGCTATTTATTTATTGTACAAGTTCGAATTTTTTAGTACTATTGTGTATTGAGAGTAACTGTAAAAAATTTCATGTAAATCGGTTTATTAGTTTCCGAGATATTTCTGGTACCGATTTTTAAAACACTGTTTCGAGAAAACTGCGTTTAAAGTTTTATGTGGACTCCCATTAACACTAATAATAACTGCATATACTATGGATAAATTGTTGAATAAAATTTTTTCTTATCTTACGTAGCATCCTCGATGGCTGGGCTATAGAATACTTCTTCTTTTGACGAGCAGCCTCCTCGATCGTTATCCCCTTTTCACTCTTTGCGCTTCGTTCGTACGTCTTTCGATGAACTCTGCGAGAAACGTTTTCGGACCTATGTTTATGGAAACTTTTTTGCTCCACATTCAATTTCCTATAAGACCCTGTAGTTTTATTAACCTGACTTGCAACACCCTGTATATCAAAATAATTTTTAAATTTATTGTTATTATTGGAAAGAAAAACAATAATTTTATATAGAATAAGTTGCATAATGTTAAAAGCAAAGCAAATAATTACTCATTAAAAACGCTTTTTTATTCTCTTGGTTGTTTAAGCGATGCCTACGTACGGTTTTTCTTGAATGCAGATAATTTCTGACTTTAATGCTATGTGACACAATAAAATCGAAATCCGTAAAAAAGAGACCCTTAATTTTCAATAACTTGAAACATTTCTGTAAATTTGAATACGGCATGATTAAAAATAAAACATACATTATTAAACGTTTTAATTACGCTAAAATTTAAAATGTTATAGTCGTGTATATTGCTAATAAAGAAAAACAATATTTTTAATGTATGTTTAAAAAGTAGTCAAATTAAATTTTTTAAAATATTACAGTTATAAATTATCTTTGAAAAAAGTAAATATTTAAATATTAGATGGGTGATATCATTTTATTGTATGATATAAGCAAAACGTATAATTACTCATCAAGTGCGACTATTCTTTTTACTGTTATTTGTATGAGTGAACAGGCAAACACGGTATTCTTGACATTGACGTTCTGCAGAAGGATCCACACTATAATTCGCTAAAGTTGAAGTGCTTAGTCTGCATAGAAATGTGATGTGATTAAAAGTAAAAAAGTACGACAATAAAAATTTTCACACTTGTACGTTATATATTTGTGTAGAAAAATCAATATTTAACTAGTTGGGTATTTATTAAATTGTATAATAACATCAATACACGAATGAAGTGCGCTAGTTTCTCCTGTCATTTGTTCAAATGATTGAACAGGCAAACCAGGTTGTTCTTCACTTTGATGTTCTGCAGAAGGATCCATAACACAATCCACTGAAGTGCTCGGTCTGTGTAGAAACGTAATGTGATTAAAAGTAAAAAGGAGAGAGTAATTATTTTTAAAATATCACAGTTGTAAAATATACTTGTGCAGACAAGTCAATAATTAACAATTTGGATACCATTACATTATACTATGTAAACTAAACGAATAATTACTCATCAAGTACTCCTGTATTTTCTGCCGTTTCTTTAAATGATTGAACGGGTAAACCAGATGGTACTTGTTCTTGACTTTGACGCAGAGGAATATATTCTTCTGTAGAAAGATCCATAATAATATAAGCCGTTGAACTTAAAGTGCTTGGTCTGCATTAAAACACGTTGCAATTAGAATTGGAATTATTTAAATCAACAATATAAATCATTCTTTTGCAAAAGAGTAAATATTTAAGTATCAAGATATTATTATATTGTATAATATAAACAATACAAATAATTACTTATCAAGTGCGCCTGTTTTTTCTATCGCTTCTTTAAGTGATTGTATGGGCAAATCAGATGTATCTTGACTTTGACGGCCTGCAGAAGGATCTATACTATTATCCGCTAAATTTGAAGTGCTTGGTCTGCATAGAAAGGTAGTGTAATTAAAAATTTAAAAAAGTAATAATTATTAAAATTCTACAACTATACATATTACTTAATGCTATTATGTACTTATTGACGGTGAACCGTAATGGAGTGAAGTTTTGTAAAGGAGAGTAAATAGGAGGAAGAAAAAGAAAGAGATAGAGAGAGAATGTTTTACACCTCGAATTTCTGTAATGCTAATGTCAATCAATTCATGTCTAGACTGAATTTATGATTATAATAGATAAGTGAAACACCGATATGATATCAATCAAATTAGGGAGCAACTCTATTTTAATGTATTATACATATATAATCATCAAAATTACATCAATTTAAAAAGACCAAAAGCCATGGTCGAAAAGTCTTGATGACTAATCTGACCAAAGAGCCAATGGTAGATTTGTCATGACAATGTCAAATAATTACCCATCACATGCCCTTGTATCCTTTCTCGATTGTTCACATGTTTGAGGATCCAAATCAACTGTTTCCTGACTTTCACATTCTGCGGTAGGATTCGTGTTATAATCCGTTGAAATTAAAGTGCCTGGTCTGCATAGAAATATAGAGTAATTAAAAATGAAATTATTTGAAACATTAACGTCGTAAGTTATTCTTTTGCAAAAGAGTAAATATTTAAATATTAGGATATTATTATATATATTGTATGATATAAGCAAAACGAATAATTACTCATTAAGAGCGCCTGTTCTTTCTCTAAATGATTAAACAGGCAAACCAGATAGTTCTCCACTTTGACGTTTCGCAGTAGGATCCATATAATCCGCTAAACTTGAAATGCTTGATTTGCATTGAAATACGGTTCAATTAGAAATGGCATTATTTAAAATATTAATGTTTTAACTTACTTTCTTGCAAAAGAGTTAGAATTAATTTAAATATTAAGACATTATTATATTGTGTGATATAAGAAAATCGAATAATTACTCATTAAGTGCGCCTGTTTTTTCGGTCCTTTCTTTAATAAATGACTGAACGAGCAAACCAGATGTATCATCTTGACCTTGACAGCGTGCAGAAGGACCCACATTATCATCCGCTAAACTTGAAGTGCTTGGTCTGTATAGACAAGTGGTGTGATTAAAAGTAGAAAAAAGTAATAATTATTAAAATACTACAACTGTATGTATTACTTAATGCTATTATGTTCTTATTGACGTAAACCGTAATAGAGTAATATTTTTAAGTGATAGTGAGTAAGAGGAAGAAAAAGAAAGAGATAGAAAGAGAGAATGTTTTATACCTCGAATTTCTGTAATGCTAATTTCAAGCAATTAATGTTTAGACTGAATATGTAATTAATAGATAAGTAAAACACGATATATGATTTAAAATTCAGTTAGGGTGAAACGCTATTTTAACGTAATTGTTCTATTCCAGCTTTAGTTGAGATGAAGAAATATACATATATTCACACGAACAATTTTATTAGGCTATCAAAATTTTGTCCTGACCGTAAAGTGGAGTAGGCCTACAACGTGTATTCAAATACTACAAAGAACAGTTGATTGTTGTCTAACAGAAATTTTTATTAATTATTATTAATTTATTAATTATTAGATATTTATCTACGTAATCAGTGGATGGCAGATTTGAGAGTTGTCCTATATAGATTTTATTGAATAGAGCTATTCATTTTAAATATCTATTAAAATTATGTATAAATTGTACATTTTTGTATATATCTACTTCGAATTTCTGCAATACTAATGTCAAACAAATAAATAATTAATGTTGATTTCTAAATTGTTTATATCTATGATGAATGATAGAACGTGAAAATAAACAATTCATATTTATTTAAATTATATTTGTGAAAAAATTAAAAAATAATTATTATTACGATTTGAGAGGTACGAGAGAGATTTATGATCAGATTTGCAAATAAATATTATATGGATGCCCCGATAAAAACTCAAGAATTCGCTCAATTTTCTTTATCTATTGATTAATTGTTTAGTCATTACATTTATTTTATAATTTTTAGTATTTTAATAATTTTTTGAATGTGTACTTACTCATCTCGACTCTGGATTCTTGTGGAATGTCTTCTTAAATGTTTGCGTAAATTTACAATATTGTGTGAGAAGGATACTGTTTCGCCGCAATTATTACATTTTGCCTTATATCCCCGTAATTCCGAGTAATATTGCCTTAAGTCGTCAGGTAGTGTGTGAGTGTCATTATCGAGAAATATTCCATGTCTACTTAAGTGCATTCTCATTACTCTTGTGTATTTTGTTGGGTCAGATACCTTAATTTCTTTTTTACAGGTCGTGCACTTTACCAGCGTAGGTTTCAATTCTTCGAAATAATTCCACAACTTGCTCTGTTTTTTTGTCGGTGTCGTCCTGTAATACAGATTACCTGATATTAAATGTACTGTGATTGCCTGAACAAGCGTTTGTAGATTTTCTCACAAAAGTCATAAAGAAGCATGATTTATTTATTACGATGTATGTTTATACGGATACATAGTTAAAATTTGCATAATTATCAGATCGCGTATAGATCTGCAAACATATTTATAAAAAAAATAAAAAAACGCACTATGTGTACGTGCACATTTATGATCAAAATTGCGAATAAATATTATATGGATGCCCCGATAAAAACTTTTATTCACTCAAATTTCATTAGCTACTGATTGTTTTGTCATTACATATATTTTATAATCTATGGTATTAAAATAATTTTTGATTGTGTACTTACTCATCTCGACTCTGGATTATTGTAAAATGTCTTCTTAAATGTTTTCGTAAATATGTCGAATTTTTTAAGAAGGAATATGTTTGGCCACAATTATTACATTTTGCTTTATATCCCGGTAATTCCGAGTAATATTGCCTTAAGTCGTCAGGTAGTGTACGAATGTCATCATCGAGGTATATTCCATGTACATTTAATAAGTGTACTCTAAATATTCTTGTGCAGTTTGTTGGATGAGATACCTTAATTTCTTTTTTACAGGTCGTGCACTTTACCAGCGAAGGATTCAATTCCTCGAAATAATTCCACAACTTGTTGCGTTTTTTTGTCGGTGTCGTCCTGTAACACAGATTGTCTGACACTAAATGTGGTACAGCGATTGCATTAACAAGCGTTTGTAGAATTTCTCACAAAGGTCATAAAGACACATTTAATTTATTAGAATGTATGTTTATACGGATGTATATAGTTAAAATTCGCATAATTATCAAATCGCGTACAGATCTTCAAACATATTTGTAAAAAAAGTGAAAAAACACCAAGTGTACGTGCACATTTATCATCAAAATTGCGAATAAATATTATATGGATGCCCCGATAAAAACTTTTATTCACTCAAATTTCATTAGCTACTGATTGTTTTGTCATTACATATATTTTATAATCTATGGTATTAAAATAATTTTTGATTGTGTACTTACTCATCTCGACTCTGGATTATTGTAAAATGTCTTCTTAAATGTTTTCGTAAATATGTCGAATTTCTTAAGAAGGAATATGTTTGGCCACAATTATTACATTTTGCTTTATATCCCGGTAATTCCGAGTAATATTGCCTTAAGTCGTCAGGTAGTGTACGAATGTCATCATCGAGGTATATTCCATGTCTCTTTAAATGTGCTCTGAATATTGTTATACGCCTTGTTGGATGAGATACCTTAATTTCTTTTTTGCAGGTCGTGCACTTTGCCAGCGAAGGATTCAATTCCTCGAAATAATTCCACAACTTGTTGCGTTTTTTTGTCGGTGTCGTCCTGTAACACAGATTGTCTGACACTAAATGTGGTACAGCGATTGCATTAACAAGCGTTTGTAGAATTTCTCACAAAGGTCATAAAGACACATTTATAGTTTATTAGAATGTATGTTTGTACGGATATATAGTTAAAATTTGCATAATTATATCAAATCGCGTACAGATCTGCAAACATATTTAAGTAAAAAGTAGAAAACGCACCAGATGTACATGCACATTTATAATCAAAGTAGCAAATAAATATTATATGGATGCCCCGGTAAAAACTTTTATTCACTCAATTTTCTTTAGTTACTGATTGTTTTATTATTACATTTATTTTATAATCTTTAGTATTTTAATAATTTTTTGATTGTGTACTTACTCATCTCGACTCTGGATTGTTGTGGAATGTCTATTTCTTAAATGTTTTCGTAAATTTTCCATGTTTGATAAGAAAGACAATGTTTTGTCACAATCTTTACATTTTGCCTTATATCTCGGTAACTCCGAGTAATATTGTTTGAAGTCGTCACGTAGTGTGTAAGTGTCATTATCGAGAAATATTCCATGTCTGTATAAGTGTACTCTAAATATTCTTGTGCGGGCTGTTGAATGAGATATCTTAATTTCTTTTTTACAGATCGTGCACTTTGCCAGCGAAGGATTCAATTCCTTGAAATAATTCCACAACTTTCTGCTTTTTCTTTTCGGTGCCATTATAACCGTCCTGTAATACAGATCTTTGATACTAAATTGTGTTATAGTGATACAAATAAGCGATACAAATTTATTTAGATTAAATGCGAAATAATGGAAAAATTATTATTATCACGTTTTGAGAGGCGCATTTATGATCAAAATTGCTAATATTATATTATATGGATGCCCCGTTAAAAACTCTTATTCGCTCAATTTTCTTTATCTATACATTGTTTTATCATTACATTTATTTTATAATCTTTAGTATTTTAATAATTTTTTGATTGTGTACTTACTCATTTTGATTCCGGATTCTTGTGCAATGTCTTCTGAAATGTCTTCGTAAATTGCTAAAATTTGTTAAGAAGGATACTGTTTCGCCGCAATTATTACATTTTGCCTTATATCCCGGTAATTCCGAGTAACATTGCCTTAAGTCGTCAGGTAGTGTGTCGAGAAATATCCCATGTCTACTTAAGTGTATTCTCATTCTTGTTACGTAGTGTTTTGGATGAGATATCTTAATTTCTTTTTTACAGGTCGTGCACTTTACCAGCGTAGGTTTCAATTCCTCAAAATAATTCCAAAACTTGCTGCGTTTTTTTCTCGGTACCATAACTGTTCTGTAATACATATTGTCTGATATTAAATGTGGTACAGCGATTGCATCAACAAGGGCGTGTAGAATTTCTTACAAATGTCATAAAGACACATTTATAGTTTATTAGAATGTATGTTTGTACGGATATATAGTTAAAATTTGCATAATTATCAAATCGCGTACAGATCTGCAAACATATTTAAGTAAAAAGTAGAAAACGCACCAGATGTACATGCACATTTATGATCAAAGTTGCAAATAAATATTATATGGATGCCCCGGTAAAAACTTTTATTCACTCAATTTTCTTTAGCTACTGATTGTTTTATCATTACATTTATTTTATAATCTTTAGTATTTTAATAATTTTTTGATTGTGTACTTACTCATTTTGATTCTGGATTCTTGTGCAATGTCTTCTGAAATGTCTTCGTAAATTGCTAAAATTTGTTAAGAAGGATACTGTTTCGCCGCAATTATTACATTTTGCCTTATATCCTGGTAATTCCGAGTAACATTGCCTTAAGTCGTCAGGTAGTGTGTCGAGAAATATCCCATGTCTACTTAAGTGTATTCTCATTCTTGTTACGTAGTGTTTTGGATGAGATATCTTAATTTCTTTTTTACAGGTCGTGCACTTTAGCAGCTTAGGTTTTAATTTCTCGAAATAATTCCACAACTTGCTGCGTTTTTTTGTCTGTGCCGTCCTGTAATATAGATTGTCTGACATTAAATGTGGTACAGCGATTGCATCAACAAGCGTTTGTAGAATTTCTCACAAAGGTTATAAAGAGTGCTGGTTTACTTATTATGATGTATGTTTACACAGATATATAGTTGAAATTCATGTAATTATCAGATTGCGTACAGATTTTTAAATATTTTTTTAAAAAAAAGGTAAAAGACGCACCAGGTGTACGTGCACATTTATAATCAAAATTGCAAATAAATATTATATGGATGCCCCGATAAAAACTTTTATTCACTCAATTTTCTTTAGCTACTGATTGTTTTATCGTTACATTTATTTTATAATCTTTAGTATTTTAATAATTTTTTGATTGTGTACTTACTCATCTTGACTATGAGTTCTTGTGCAATGTCTTCTGAAATGTGTTCGTAAATTGCTAAAATTTGTTAAGAAGGATACTGTTTCGCCGCAATTATTACATTTTGCCTTATATCCCGGTAATTCCGAGTAACATTGCCTTAAGTCGTCAGGTATTGTACGAATGTCATCATCGAGAAATATTCCATGTCTACTTAAGTGTATTCTCATTATTTTTATACAGTGTTTTGGACGAGATATTTTAATTTCTTTTTTACAGGTCGTGCACTTTACCAGCGTAGGTTTCAATTCTTTGAAATAATTCCAAAACTTGCTGCGTTTTTTTGTCGGTGTCGTCCTGCAATACAGATTGTCTGACACTAAATGTAATACAGCGATTGCATCAACAAGCGTTTGTAGAATGTCTCACAAAGGTCATAAAGACACATTTAATTTATTAGAATGTATGTTTATACGGATATATAGTTAAAATTCGCATAATTATCAAATCGCGTACAGATCTTTAAATATTTTTTTTTAAAAAAGGTAAAAAACGCACCAGGTGTGTAGATGCACATTTATGATGAAAATTGCAAATAGATATTATATGGATGCCCCGATAAAAACTTTTATTCACTCAATTTTCTTTAGCTACTGATTGTTTTATTATTACATTTATTTTATAATCTTTAGTAAATCTTATAGTATTTTAATAATTTTTTGATTGTGTACTTACTCATCTTGACTATGAGTTCTTGTGCAATGTTTTCTGAAATGTGTTCGTAAATTGCTAAAATTTGTTAAGAAAGACACTGCTTTGCCACAATTATTACACTTTGCCTTATATCCCGGTAACTCCGAGTAATATTGTTTTAAGTCGTCAGGTAGTGTACGAATGTCATTATCGAGAAATATTTCATGTCTCTTTAAATGTGCTCTGAATGTTGGTGTACAGTGTGATGGACGAGATATCTTAATTTCTTTTTTACAGGTCGTGCACTTTACCAGCGTAGGTTTCAATTCCTCGAAATAATTCCAAAACTTGCTGCGTTTTTTTCTCGGTACCATAACTGTTCTGTAATACATATTATTTGATATTAAATGTGGTACAGTAATTTCTTCAACGAGCGTTTGTAGAATTTCTCACAAAGGTCATAAAAAGTCCTGGTTTACTTATTAGAATGTATGTTTATACGGATTTAACTATAGTTAAAATTTGCATAATTATCAGATTGCGTACAGATCGTTAAATATATATTTTTTAAAAAAGGTAAAAAACGCACCAAGTGTGTACATGCACATTTATGATCAAAATTGCATATAAATATTATATGGATGCCCTGATAAAAACTTTTATTTAGTCCATTTTTTTTAGCTACTGATTGTTTTATCATTACATTTATTTTATAATTCTTAGTATCTTAATAATTTTTTGATTGTGTACTTACTCATCTCGACTCTGGATTCTTGTGGAATGTCTTCGTAAATGTATTCGCAATGTTTTAAAATCTGTTAAGAAGGATAATGTTTTGCCACAATCTTTACATTTTGCCTTATATCCCGGTAACTCCGAGTAATATTGTTTTAAGTCGTCAGGTAGTGTACGAATGTCATTATCGAGAAATATTTTATGTCTCTTTAAATGTGCTCTGAATAATGTTGTAAGGCTTGTTGGATGAAGTATCTTAATTTCTTTTTTACAGGTCGTGCACTTTACCAGCGAAGGTGTCAATTCCTCGAAATAATTCCACAACTTGCTACGTTTTTTTCTCGGTACCATATCTGCTCTGTAATACATATTGTCTGATATTAAATGTGGTACAGTGATTGCTTCAACAAGCGTTTGTAGAATTTCTCACAAAGTTTATAAAATGTCATGGTTTACTTATTAGAATGTATGTTTATACGGATTTAACTATAGTTAAAATTTGCATAATTATCAGATTGCGTACAGATCGTTAAATATATATTTTTTAAAAAAGGTAAAAAACGCACCAAGTGTGTACATGCACATTTATGATCAAAATTGCATATAAATATTATATGGATGCCCTGATAAAAACTTTTATTTATTTAGTCCATTTTTTTTAGCTACTGATTGTTTTATCATTACATTTATTTTATAATTTTTAGTATCTTAATAATTTTTTGATTGTGTACTTACTCATCTCGACTCTGGGTTATTGTGGAATGCCTTCTTAAATGTCTTCGTAAAAATGCCATTTTTGTTAAGAAAGACACTGCTTTGCCACAATTATTACATTTTGCCTTATATCCCGGTAACTCCGAGTAATATTGTTTTAAGTCGTCAGGTAGTGTACGAATGTCATTATCGAGAAATATTTTATGTCTCTTTAAATGTGCTCTGAATAATGTTGTAAGGCTTCTTGGATGAAGTATCTTAATTTCTTTTTTACAGGTCGTGCACTTTACCAGCGAAGGTTTCAATTCTTCGAAATAATTCCACAACTTGCTACGTTTTTTTCTCGGTACCATATCTGCTCTGTAATACATATTGTCTAATATTAAATGTGATACAGTGATTTCCTCAACAAGCGTTTGTAGAATTTCTCACAAAGGTCATAAAGAGGCATGGTTTACTTATTAGGATGTATGTTTATACGGATATAGTTAAAACATAATTATCAGATTGCGTTCAGATCTTTAAACATATTTTAAGAAAAAAAATGTGAAAATCGCTACTGATTGTTTTATTATTACATTTATTTTATAATCTTTAGTAAATCTTATAGTATTTTAATAATTTTTTGATTGTGTACTTACTCATTTTGACTCTGGATTCTTGTTGGAAGGATTGAATGTCTTCTTAAATGTACTCGTAAATTTTCAATATTTGTTAAGAAAGACACTGCTGTGCCACAATTATTACATTTTGCCTTATATCCCGTTAACTCCGAGTAATATTGTTTTAAGTCGTCAGGTAGTGTGACAGTCTCATCATCAAGAGATATTCCATGTACATTTAATATGTGTGCTTTCATTATTTTTGTGCGTCTTGTTGGATTAGGTGTCTTAATTTCTTTTTTACAAGTCGTGCACTTTACCAGCGAATGATTTAACTTCTCGAAATAATTCCACAACTTGCTACGTTTTCTTGTCAGTGCAATTATAACCGTCCTGTAATACAGATTAATCGTCTGATAATGAATGTGATACAGTGATCGCCACAACAATAAGCGTTTGTAAAATTTGTCACAATGGATAAAAAGAGGCATGGTTTATTTATTAAGATGTATGTTTATATATATGGATATATAGTTTAAATTTGTCCAATTACTAAAACGTACATATGTATAAAACTTATATTTTTCCAAAAAAGTTTAAAATACACGCAAAGTGTACGTGCTCCATACAAAAACTTTATTAAAGAAAGAAAATTTTGATCTAATTTGGTCTTATAATATAATGCCATTTGTACTTTTTACCACAAAAACAATAATATCAAATGGACTGCGCCAAGTAAATATGATAAATTAGTAACATCTGGTTTTCTTAATGATGTTTTTTTATTATAATTGTTGTGTACCTGTTCTTTTGATAAACAGCGATACACAACCTGTTACAGTTTTTTATTATTTAGATTCACACATAAAAAACACTTAGTGCGAAGTGTTTTGTATCATGTCCACTGGGCTTTTGCTGTCACTGTTTTTGTATTAAGAAATATTAGTGGAATTATACGACCAAATTAGATCAAAATTTTTTTCAATAAAGATTTTGTATGGAACACGTACACTATGCGCGTTTTTTTTACCTTTTTTGAAATTGGTATGTGTTCTCTAGAGAAAAAGTTCAATATCCAAAATGGTCTGACAGTTGTTTATACATTTCCATTATATAAGAATAATAACGAGGGTGGAGATCAACATCATATTATTCTTTAGGAATTGGTATATGTTGAATTTTGTGTTAGTCATTATATTTGCAATGTAAGTTTTTATGAAACCTACCAAAGTTGTTCATATTTATTTATCACTTTAATTTAAAAATCTATTCTATGGAACAACGTACATTGAGTACTTCACAATACGCATTTGCATTTTGTATAAATGTTGTTTTTAGCCAACCTATCTGCTCGGCATTTTTTAGTAAAAGTCATCTTTATTTCCCACAAGCATTATAACCTTTTCGCTCCTAACGTTGCTAGCCGGAATCTATGTGATATCCGTAGATACTACCGCCGGCTATAGCAGGCATAGTCGTATTGGTACTAACTTTGCTTGTAGCGTATTAAATACGAAGTTTAAAATAATATAATAAAACATAATTTTAAAATATAATTTTGCACTTATGTAAATCCCGTTTTACTTTTATACTTGAAAAATTATATGTCTTTAATGCAACGAGTTAAAACAGTGGAGTCATAGCACTTCTTCGGTCCAAGGCGAACGCTGGCGGCTTATGCTGCCGTACTTCATAATCGCTATTCGGCCAAGGCCACCATAGCAAAAAGGTTAAATACTTTGAAATAAAGTATCGCCCTAGATGTGTGTTAAAATTAAAACTCCTGGACCCGTGTGTAGTTTGATTTTGGATACGATCGCAATTATCAGACTTTTGATTTTGCCATGAATTCTTGTTAGTAATTTTTTTGCTTTAAAATTTTAATTGTACATGAAATCGAATGTACGAATAAAAACTCAATATGCATAGGCAGACAAATGAATAGCATACATATATGATTACCGTCTTAAGTTTCAGCGTGTAAATCTTAATTGCTTACACCAAGCATTTAATACGCATACTAAGTATATATTATATTAGGACTAAATCCATTGGTACGATCGATGTAAACGACGGAGTATCAGAATGATACGATACTCGAAAACAGCCTGTATCGGACTAAGTTGATACGCGTATCAAATGCATTCTTAATGTGCTGTCTGATTTGCTTGATACATACAAGTTGATACCATTTTATACGTAATCGAAATTAAAAAACGTCTTGAAAAAATCGCTAATATGATTTAACAAGGTCGATGTAAACAGAAACGTATCTAACACTTAGTCCGCACCAACTTGATACCCGTATCAAGAGTTTCTACGGTGTAAACTAAGCCATAGATAGAACTATATACAACACTGGAATGTGAACTTCCATGCTAATGCCCGGGTTACAAGAAGATAAAAACGGATTGCTTTACGACCGTTCTCCCTCTGTTTAGCAGACATTTGATTGGTTAATGGTATTCAATTGTTGTAAATTACAGCAGGGGTGCGTTCAAATTACGCCTAGGTACACCTAGGTAACTCTAACACAGAGCTGCGTTCAAAAATTTAACTTAGGTAACTCTAAGCTATAGTTACAGTTACGTACACTATAACATTAGAGTTACTTAAGTGCCCCTAAACGTAATTCTTGAACGCACCCTAGTATAAGTAGATAGGGTAGTGACACTGAGCGTCGGCACCTTTGATGTAGTGGATCCCAGGTCACGGACTCGCCGCCATCTTCTGGGCTGTACGAACGCTTAAGAGAGAAAGAGAGAGAAGAATCTTTCTCTTTGTCATACATACAAGCCGCCATATTCCTGGATATTCCTAGGATAAAATTTATTACCACGAAAAAAGTTCAGTCTTTCTACTGTGTATACTTATACTGCGACTCTAAGGAGCTGCGCACAATAAAAGGAATAGGAAACAGTTCAATATTAATATAAATTCATTAACATATGTAATTCATTAACAAAGAATAGACGAACAAATTACTAGCGTTAAGAAACAATAATAAAATGTTATTCTATATTTTGCATGCCATGTGAATAATGCATATGTTAATATTAAACTGTTCCTTATTCCCTATTCCCTGTTCCTTGTTCCCTGTTTTCTGTTCCTTTCATTGTGCGCAGCCCCTAATGCTGTAGGTTGAATTACTGAAAGCAGCCCAATAAAAAAGGACA
The DNA here is from genome assembly GCF_030848805.1 of Temnothorax longispinosus. Classification (NCBI taxonomy): domain Eukaryota; kingdom Metazoa; phylum Arthropoda; class Insecta; order Hymenoptera; family Formicidae; genus Temnothorax; species Temnothorax longispinosus. The sequence goes on from NC_092360.1 coordinate 7,937,850, forward strand.
GTTGGCCGCAATTCTCCCTCTCGCTCATCCCCTTTTCTTTGCGAATAGAGTGAGTCGAGTTCTGGGTAGTGATCATGTATATAACATTTTCCTTAGAGCGGAAACGTGAAAATTGAAAAGTTTCATGTAACAATCTCTTTCTATTGGCGTTGAATAGAAAGAGATAAACTTTTCACTTTTCACGTTTCCGTCTTAGAGGAAAAGATACATGATCGATCCCCAGATTCTAGTTCAGTGTATAGTTTTCTGCGTGTAAAGTATATCAGTGCTACCATTTCAAGGGATTTCAACATTTAATATTCTTAAATATGAGCTACTATAATATAAAAAATAAAAAAAAATTTTTATTAAAAGTTCAATTTACTATATATAATTAATTTTTAATTATATTATTGTATTAATGGCTCACGAAAGATTGTGCGATTATTCAAAAGTCTGCAGTTATTGCTTATTTCAATTAACATTTATAGAACCAATGCGATGCAACCAATGTTTCACACTATTAAGGGATTATAGGACTCTGACAGAAGCAAAAATTAAGAAAAATTTGGGTCGTGAATTGTAAAATGTTATAAATTAACTGAAGTATGAAATTGTTGTTATATATGTTTATCAAGTACATTTAATATGCACAATACCTTGGTATAAAAAATTGTATTTTATAGTGAGTATTAACATTATTGTGTCCGATTTTTAGAATAACATTTTTTTAAACTGTAACGATAACTTGAGAACGTTATTCGGTTAATTTCATATTTGACACAAATGTTTACCATAATTGTCTACAAATCAGTTATTCACAGAGGCTTTTCGCAAATTTTATAACCATTAGCTATTTATTTATTGTACAAGTTCGAATTTTTTAGTACTATTGTGTATTGAGAGTAACTGTAAAAAATTTCATGTAAATCGGTTTATTAGTTTCCGAGATATTTCTGGTACCGATTTTTAAAACACTGTTTCGAGAAAACTGCGTTTAAAGTTTTATGTTGACTCCCATTAACACTAATAATAACTGCATATACTATGGATAAATTGTTGAATAAAATTTTTTCTTATCTTACGTAGCATCCTCGATGGCTGGGCTATAGAATACTTCTTCTTTTGACGAGCAGCCTCCTCGATCGTTATCCCCTTTTCACTCTTTGCGCTTCGTTCGTACGTCTTTCGATGAACTCTGCGAGAAACGTTTTCGGACCTATGTTTATGGAAACTTTTTTGCTCCACATTCAATTTCCTATAAGACTTTGTAGTTTTATTAACCTGACTTGCAACACCCTGTATATCAAAATAATTTTTAAATTTATTGTTATTATTGGAAAGAAAAACAATAATTTTATATAGAATAAGTTGCATAATGTTAAAAGCAAAGCAAATAATTACTCATTAAAAACGCTTTTTTATTCTCTTGGTTGTTTAAGCGATGCCTACGTACGGTTTTTCTTGAATACAGATAATTTCTGACTTTAATGCTATGTGACACAATAAAATCGAAATCCGTAAAAAAGAGACCCTTAATTTTCAATAACTTGAAACATTTCTGTAAATTTGAATACGGCATGATTAAAAATAAAACATACATTATTAAACGTTTTAATTACGCTAAAATTTAAAATGTTATAGTCGTGTATATTGCCAATAAAGAAAAACAATATTTTTAATGTATGTTTAAAAAGTAGTCAAATTAAATTTTTTAAAATATTACAGTTATAAATTATCTTTGAAAAAAGTAAATATTTAAATATTAGATGGGTGATATCATTTTATTGTATGATATAAGCAAAACGTATAATTACTCATCAAGTGCGACTATTCTTTTTACTGTTATTTGTATGAGTAAACAGGCAAACACGGTATTCTTGACATTGACGTTCTGCAGAAGGATCCACACTATAATTCGCTAAAGTTGAAGTGTCTGCATAGAAATGTGATGTGATTAAAAGTAAAAAAGTACGACAATAAAAATTTTCACACTTGTACGTTATATATTTGTGTAGAAAAATCAATATTTAACTAGTTGGGTATTTATTAAATTGTATAATAACATCAATACACGAATGAAGTGCGCTAGTTTCTCCTGTCATTTGTTCAAATGATTGAACAGGCAAACCAGGTTGTTCTCCACTTTGATGTTCTGCAGAAGGATCCATAACACAATCTACTGAACTTGAAGTGCTCGGTCTGTGTAGAAACGTAATGTGATTAAAAGTAAAAAGGAGAGAGTAATTATTTTTAAAATATCACAGTTGTAAAATATACTTGTGCAGACAAGTCAATATTTAACAATTTGGATACCATTACATTATACTATGTAAACTAAACGAATAATTACTCATCAAGTACTCCTGTATTTTCTGCCGTTTTTTTAAATGATTGAACGGGTAAACCAGATGGTACTTGTTCTTGACTTTGACGCAGAGGAATATATTCTTCTGTAGAAAGATCCATAATAATATAAGCCGTTGAACTTAAGGTGCTTGGTCTGCATTAAAATACGGTGCAATTAGAAATGGAATTATTTAAATCAACAATATAAATCATTCTTTTGCAAAAGAGTAAATATTTAAGTATCAAGATATTATTATATTGTATGATATAAACAATACGAATAATTACTTATCAAGTGCGCCTGTTTTTTCTATCGCTTCTTTAAGTGATTGTATGGGCAAATCAGATGTATCTTGACTTTGACGGCCTGCAGAAGGATCTATACTATTATCCGCTAAACTTGAAGTGCTTGGTCTGCATAGAAAAGTGGTGTAATTAAAAATTTAAAAAAGTAATAATTATTAAAATTCTACAACTATACATATTACTTAATGCTATTATGTACTTATTGACGGTGAACCGTAATGGAGTGAAGTTTTGTAAGTGAGAGTAAATAGAAGGAAGAAAAAGAAAGAGATAGAGAGAGAATGTTTTACACCTCGAATTTCTGTAATGTTAATGTCAATCAATTAATGTCTAGACTGAATTTGTGATTATAATAGATAAGTGAAACACCGATATGATATCAATCAAATTAGGGAGCAACTCTATTTTAATGTATTATATATAATCATCAAAATTACATTAATTTAAAAAGACCAAAAGCCATGGTCGAAAAGTCTTGATGACTAATCTGACCAAAGAGCCAATGGTAGATTTGTCATGACAATGTCAAATAATTACCCATCACATGCCCTTGTATCCTTTCTCGATTGTTCACATGTTTGAGGATCCAAATCAACTGTTTCCTGACTTTCACATTCTGCGGTAGAATTCGTGTTATAATCCGTTGAAATTAAAGTGCCTGGTCTGCATAGAAATATAGAGTAATTAAAAATGAAATTATTTGAAACATTAACGTCGTAAGTTATTCTTTTGCAAAAGAGTAAATATTTAAATATTAGGATATTATTATATATATTGTATGATATAAGCAAAACGAATAATTACTCATTAAGAGCGCCTGTTCTTTCTCTAAATGATTAAACGGGCAAACCAGATAGTTCTCCACTTTGACGTTTCGCAGTAGGATCCATATAATCCGCTAAACTTGAAATGCTTGATTTGCATTGAAATACGGTGCAATTAGAAATGGCATTATTTAAAATATTAACGTTTTAACTTACTTTCTTGCAAAAGAGTAAGAATTAATTTAAATATCAAGACATTATTATATTGTGTGATATAAGAAAATCGAATAATTACTCATTAAGTGCGCCTGTTTTTTCGGTCCTTTCTTTAATAAATGACTGAACGCGCAAACCAGATGTATCATCTTGACTTTGACAGCGTGCAGAAGGACCCACATTATCATCCGCTAAACTTGAAGTGCTTGGTCTGTATAGAAAAATGTCGTGATTAAAAATAGAAAAATGTAATAATTATTAAAATACTACAACTGTATATGTATTACTTAATGCTATTATGTTTTTATTGACGTGAACCGTAATGGAGTGAAAGGAGGGGTGTCAATAAGGCCGTTTTTTGGACCACGTCAGAATCGCTCCAAACTGTGGTATTTTCTTCCTACCGATATAGCTCACAACCTCCTAAAAAATCATTGATTTTTGAGATTTTAAGTTGCCCGTTCTCAGCCTCTAATTGCTCGGACAGCAAACGGTTCTAGGAGATTGTGAGCTACATCGATAGGAAGAAAATACCACAGTTTGGAGCGATTCTGAAGTGGTCCAAAAAACGGCCTTATTGACACCCCTCCTTTTGTAAGTGAAAATGAGTAGGAGGAAGAAAGAAAAAAAATAGAGAGAGAGAGAGAGAAAGAGAGAATGTTTTATACCTCGAATTTCTGTAATGCTAATTTCAAGCAATTAATCTCTAGACTGAATATGTAATTAATAGATAAGTAAAACACGATATATGATTTAAAATTAAGTTAGGGTGAATCGCTATTTTAACGTAATTGTTTTATTCCAGCTTTAGTTAAGATGATGAAATATACATATATTCACACGAACAATTTCATTAGACTATAAAAATTTTGTCCTGATCGTAAAGTGGACTAATTAAACTTATGATATTTTGTACGTTAATTTGATTGTATATTATATCCGTTGTGTTTCACTTATTTATTGTTTATATACGTCACCTAAAAGAGACGTTTTCCTAATATATAATTTATAATAGAGGCTGTCTTAATGTGATGAGTACGTGTTTAAACATAAAACGGATACGCGTCACCAATTAAAACGGTCTAAAATGATAGAAAGTTCTGTATGTCAGAAATTAGGTTGGTGCTACATACATATACAATAATAACTCAAAGATAACAAATAAACAATATCACTATACTGACATTTGTAGGCCTACAACGTGTATTTAAATACTACAAAGAACGGTTGATTGTTGTCTAACAGGAACTTTTATTAATTATTATTAATTTATTAATTATTATTTATCTACGTAATCAGTAGATGGCAGATTTGAGAGTTGCCCTATATAGATTATATTAAATAAAGCTATTCAATTTAAATATCTATTAGAACTATGTATATAAATTGTACATTTTATATATTTACTTTAAATTTCTGCAATACTAATGTCAAACAAATAAATATTTAATCTAAATTTCTGAATAGTTTATATCTATGATGCATGATAGAACGTGAAAATAAGTGATTCATATTTATTTAAATTATATTTGCAAAATAATTAAAAAATAATCACTATTACGATTTGAGAGGCACATTTATGATCAGATATGCAAATAAGCATTAATAATAATCTTTAATATTAAAATCATTTTTTATTGTGTACTTACTCATCTCGACTCAAGATTCTTGTGGAATGTCTTCTTAAATGTTTTCGTAAACGTACAATATTTTTTAAAAGAGACATTTTTTTACCACAATCATTACATTTTGCTTTATATTTCGGTAACTCCGAGTAATGTTGCCTCAAGTCATCAGGTAGTACGAAAGTGTCATTATTGAAGAATATTCCATGTTTATTTAAGTGTCCCATTGTTATTGCTGAGCTGTTTGATGGATGAGGCATATAAATTTTGATTTTACAAATTACGCACTTTACCAGCGAAGGTTTCAATTTTTCGAAATATGTCCACAACTTGCTGCGTTTTTTTCTCGGTACCATAACTGTTCTGTAATACATATTATTTCATATAAAATGTAGTACAGTTCATTTCCTCAACAAGCGTTTGTAGAATTTCTCACAAGGTCATAAAGAGGAATTACTTATTAGGATGTATGTTTATATAGTTAAAATTTGCGTAATTATCAGATTGCGTACAGATTTTTAAACATATTTAAAACAAATAAATAAATAAAAAACGCACCAGGCGTATATGCACATTTATGATCAAAATTGCGAATAAATATATGGATGCCCCGATAAAAACTCTTATTCGCTCAATTTTCTTTATCTATTTATTGTTTTGTCATTGCGTTTATTTTATGATCTTTAGTATTTTAATAATTTTTTGATTGTGTACTTACTCATTTCGACTCTGGATTCTTGTGGAATGTCTTCTTAAATGATCTCGTAAATTTTCAATATTTGTGAAGAAAGACACTACTTTGCCACAATTATTACATTTTGCTTTATATCCCGATAACTCCGAGTAATATTGCCTTAAGTCGTCAGGTAGTGTACAAATCTTATTATCAAGAGAAATTCTATGTACATTTAATAAGTGTGCTCTGAATATTGTTGTACGGCTTTTTGGATAAGGTATCTTAATTTTTTTTTTACAGGTTGTGCACTTTACCAGCGAAGGTTTTAATTCCTCGAAATAATTCCAAAACTTGCTGCGTTTTTTTGTCTGTGCCGTCCTGTAATATATAGATTGTCTGACACTAAATGTGGTACAGCGATTGCATCAACAAGCGTTTGTAGAATTTCTGACAAAGGTTATAAAGAGGCATGATTTACTTATTATGATGTATGTTTACACAGATATATAGTTAAAATTTACGTAATTATATATCAGATTGCGTACAGTTTAAACTTTTTTTTTTAAAAAAGGTAAAAAACGCACCAGGTGTGTAGATGCACATTTATGATGAAAATTGCAAATAGATATTATATGGATGCCCCGATAAAAACTTTTATTCACTCAATTTTCTTTAGCTACTGATTGTTTTATTATTACATTTATTTTATGATCTTTAGTATTTTAATAATTTTTTGATTGTGTACTTACTTATAACGACTCTGTATTGTTGTGAAATGTCTTCTTCTTAAATGTTCTCGTAAATTTCTCATACTTGTTAAAAAAGACACTGCTTCGCCACAATTATTACATTTTGCCTTATATTTCGGTAACTCCGAGTAATAATGTTTTAAGTCGTCAGATAGTGTGTGAGTGTCATTATGGATAAATATTCCATGTCTACTTAAGTGTACTCTCATTATTGTTATGCAGTTTTCTGGGTGAGATACCTTAATCTTTTTTTTACAGGTCGTGCACTTTATCAGCGAAGAATTCAATTCTTTGAAATAATTCCACAACTTGCTGTATTTTCTTCTCGGTGCCGTTATAACTGTCCTGTAATACAGATCTCTGATACTAAATTGTGTTACAGTGAGCGCCTTAAAAAGCGCTTATAGAATTTTTCACAAAGGTCAAAGAGAGGTATATATATATATATATAGTTTCTTTTTATTAGACTAAATGTTTATAAGGATATATATTTTTAATTTTCCTAATTACTACCAGGGCACGTATTATGAAACTTTTTGGAATGGATTTCGATAGGAATTGTTCAGTTATTTCTTAGATTTCTATTGTCTTTTCTAGGGAAAACGGAATAATTCCGATCGGAATCCATTCCGAACAAGTCCATAATGCCCAGATCACATACAGTTCTACAAAAGTTACATTTTTCTAAAAAGGGAAAATAACGCCGATAACCAAATGTACGTGCTCTATACAAACTCATTATTCACAAAAATTGTTTAATAATATTTGATGTTATAATTTTATTTGTATTTTTAACTATAAAAACAATGATATTGGAATTTTTGCGTCAAGGAGATATGATAAATCAGTAATATCTGATTTCTTTATAATATTTACAACAAACCCGAAAGTTTGCATTAAGTAAATACGAAGTAAAATTATAAAAAGTATAAATTAGTAGTAACATCTAATTTCCTTAATGATGTTTCTTTATTACAGTTGTTGTGTACGTGTTCTTTTTCAGATCTTTATTATATTTGCTGTGTACGTGTTCTTTTTTAGAACACGTACACAACAAGTATAATAAAAAAACATTATTTAAAAAATCAGATGTTACTAATTTATCTTATTCACTTGATGCAAACCTTCGGGTATAATTGTTTTTGTAGCAAGAAACACAAATGAAATTATATGACCAAATTAGGTCAAAATTGTTTTCAATAAAAATTTTGTATGGAGGACGTACACTTTATTACAGCGCATTTCATTAACTTTTTTTGAAATAGAAATATTTTGTACGGACATCACTCTTTTTTTACAAGTAGGGGAAGATGCTGTACCTTGGTTACAGCTGTAGCTACGTTGGAACACTGTCATAATCAAATAGTGTTCGCATCTGGCGATAGTTTATAGTACTAATTGTTGAGTTATTTGATAATCTCTTTAAATCTGTAGTTTTGTGTCGTTGCGATTATTTACACGTAAGTTATTTCGACTTTTGTATTTTATGACACGTAAAGTAAATTTATTGAGATTTGTACTGTGATTCTTGTAATTTTTTATAATAAAGATATATAGTTATCAGCCAAGGCTAGTAAGAATGTGTCAAATATGTAGAATAACGTAGTAACTTATTTATAACCTCATTTATAACCTATAAGCTATTAACTAATTTTTTATTAGAAATTGATTTCAATGTACTTCAATTGGAACATGACGGTTGATGTACCTTGGAACGGTATTTTAAAAGTATATTAGCTAATTGTTATCTTTATATAATTTTTAGTTATTTGTGTAACTACAATTTTTTCCATTTTTATTGAGAGCTAGAGTAATTGGAAGCTATTTGTTTGTATTATAGTTACCATCCCACGTAAAATAATAAACGTAAAATAAAAAGGCCAAGACTGGATGCTAGAGCTCTGATATCTGTTGTAAATGCAGTTTTAGAAATTAAAACGACGAAAGAGTATCTCACTGAGAGAGAAGTAACAAAAATATATAATGTATTTTATTGTTCGTTAAAGGATGCTTAAGTAATTTATTAGAATTAAGCGTTGATATTATCTTATTTTTATTTTCATATTCAAGAGCGTCCACAGAATTTTTCCGGGGGCAAGAGGGGATGATTCAAAATGTTGCTCCTAGATTTATAATACATAATTTAAAACTTATACACCTTTTAGCAGAGTAAAAGCTTTTTCATCGCGATAAGGTTGATATATGTATAGAAAAATTTTAAGTTTTTAATTTTTTTTTAATTTTTAATTTTCTAACAAGGGAAAGTTTGGAACTGTCCCTCTCCGATTTTGATGGGTTTTAGATATTTTATACTTTATAGAATAGCAAAAATAACACATATTTTTTTATCGGTTTCGAAGCATTTAGGGACTGAGACCCTCGAATTACTGCAATACTAATGTCAAACAAATAAATATCTAATCTAAATTTCGGAATTGTCTTTATATATGATGCATAAAAGACCGTGAAAATAAGCGATACAAACTTATTTAAATTATATTTGCGAAATAATTAAAAAATAATTATTATTGATTTGAGAGACACGAGAGAGATTTATGATCAGAATTGCAAATAAATATTATATGGATGCCCCCATAAAAACTCTTATTTGCTCAATTTTCTTTATCTATTGATTGTTTTGTCATTACATTTATTTTATAATCTTTAGTATTTTAATAAATTTTTGATTGTGTACTTACTCATCTCGACTCTGGATTCTTTTGGAATGTCTTCTTAAATGTTTTCGTAAATTATCTATACTTGATAAGAAAGACACTGCTTTTCCACAATTATTACATTTTGCCTTATATCCAGGTAATTCCGAGAAACATTGTTTCAAGTCGTTAGGTAGTGTGAGAGTGTCATCATCGAGAGATAATCCATGTTTTTTAAATAAGTGTGCTCTAAATATTCTTGTGTAGTCTGTTAGATGAGATACCTTAATTTCTTTTTTACAGATTGTGCACTTTACCAGCGAAGGTTTCAATTTCTCGAAATAATTCCAAAACTTGCTGCGTGTTTTTCTCGGTACCATAACTGTTCTGTAATACATATTATTTGATATTAAATGTGGTACAGTAATTTCTTCAACGAGCGTTTGTAGAATTTCTCACAAAGGTCATAAAAAGTCCTGGTTTACTTATTAGAATGAATGTTTATACAAATATATAGTTAAAATTTGCATAATTATCAGATTGCGTGCAGATCGTTGAACAAATTTTTTTAAAAAAGTTAAAAAAACGCACCAAATGTACATGCATATTTATGATCAAAATAAATATTATATGGATATTATATGGATGCCCCAATAAAAACTTTTATTCACACAATTTTCTTTGGCCACTGATTGTTTTATCATTACATTTATTTTATAATCTTTAGTATTTTAATAATTTTTTGATTGTATACTTACTTATCTCGACTCTGGGTTATTGTGGAATGCCTTCTTAAATGTGTTCGTAAATGTCCAACAGTTTTTAAGAAGGATATTGTTTCGCCGCAATTATTACATTTTGCCTTATATCCCGGTAATTTCGAGTAACATTGCCTTAAGTCGTCAGGTAGTGTGACAGTGTCATTATCGATAAATATTCCATGTCTCTTTAAATGTGCTCTAAATATTGGTGTATGGTTTGATGGACAAGATATCTTAACTTCTTTTTTACAGGTCGTGCACTTTACCAGCGAAGGATTCAATTCCTCGAAATAATTCCATAACTTGCTGCGTTTTTTTGTCGGTTTCGTCCTGCAATACAGATTGTCTGACACTAAATGTGGTGCAGCGATCGCATCAACAAGCGTTTATAGAATTTCTTACAAAGGTCATAAAGACACATTTAGTTTATTAGAATGTATGTTTATACGGATATATAGTTAAAATTTGCATAATTATCAGATTGCGTACAGATCTTTAAACATATTTTTAAAAAAAGTAAAAAACGCACCAGATGTATATGCACATTTATGATCAAAATTGCATATAAATATTATATAGATGCCCCGATAAAAACTATTATTTACTCAATTTTCTTCAGTTACTGATTGTTTTATCATTACATTTATTTTATAATCTCTAGCATTTTAATAATTTTTTGATTGTATACTTACTTATCTTGACTCTGGATTCTTGTGGAATGTCTTCTTAAATGATTTCGTAAAGATCCAACATCTCTTAAGAAGGACAATGTTACGTCGCAATTATTACATTTTGCCTTATATCCCGGTAACTCCGAGTAATATTGCCTTAAGTCGTCAGGTAGTGTACGAATGTCATTATCAAGAGATATTCCATGTTTTTTAAATAAGTGTGCTCTAAATATTCTTGTGCAGTTTGTTGGATGAGATACCTTAATTTCTTTCTTACAGGTCGTGCACTTTACCAGCGAAGGATTCAATTCCTCGAAATAATTCCACAACTTGTTGCGTTTTTTTGTCGGTGTTGTTCTGTAATACAGATTGTCTGATATTAAATGTGGTACAGTGATGGCCTTCAAGCGTTTGTAGAATTTCTCACAAAATAGAAATGAGACATAGTTTATTTATTAGGATATATGTATGTTTTAATATGAATATATACCTATACAGTTAAAATTTGCATAATTATCAGATCGTGTACAAATCTCCAAACATATCTTTTTCAAAGAAAGGTAAAAGACGCACCAAGTGTACGTGCACATTTATGATCAAAATAATTGCAAATAAATATTATATGAATGCCCCAATAAAAACTTTTATTTATTCAATTTTCTTCAGCTATTGATTGTTTTATTATTACATTTATTTTATAACCTTTAGTATTTTAATAATTTTTTGATTGTGTATACTTACTCATCTTGACTCTGGATTCTTGTGGAATGTTTTCTTAAATGTCTTCGTAAAGATCCAATATCTGTTAAGAAGGACAATGTTTTGCCGCAATTATTACATTTTGCCTTATATCCCGGTAATTCTGAGTAACATTGCCTTAAGTCGTCAGGTAGTGTACGAATGTCATTATCGAGAAATATTCCATGTCTCTTTAAATGTACTCTGAATATTGTTATACGGTTTGATGGACGAGATATCTTGATTTCTTTTTTACAGGTCGTGCACTTTACCAGCAAAGGATTCAATTCCTCGAAATAATTCCACAACTTGTTGCGTTTTTTTGTCGGTGTCGTCCTACAATACAGATTGTCTGACACTAAATGTGATACAGCGATTGCATCAACAAACGTTTGTAGAATTTCTCACAAAGGTCATAAAGAGGCATGGTTTACTTATTATGATGTATGTTTACACAGATATATAGTTAAAATTTACGTAATTACAGATCTTTAAATATTTTTTTAAAAAAAGGTAAAAAACGCACCAGGTGTAGATGCACATTTATGATGAAAATTGCATATAAATATTATATGGATGCCCCGATAAAAACTTTTATTCACTCAATTTTCTTTAGCTACTGATTGTTTTATCATTACATGTATTTTATAATCTTTCGTATTTTAATAATTTTTTGATTGTGTACTTACTCATCTTGACTCTGGCTTCTTGTGGAATGTTTTCTTAAATGTCTTCGTAAAGATCCAACATCTTTTAAGAAGGACACTGTTTCGCCGCAATTATTACATTTTGCCTTATATCCCGGTATTTCTGAGTAACATTGCCTTAAGTCGTCAGGTAGTGTATAAATGTCATTATCAAGAAATATTCCGTGTACATTTAATAAGTGTACTCTAAATATTCTTGTGCAGTTTGTTGGATGAGATACCTTAATTTCTTTTTTACAGGTCGTGCACTTTACCAGCGAAGGATTCAATTCCTCGAAATAATTCCACAACTTGTTGCGTTTTTTTGTCGGTGTTGTCCTGTAATACATATTGTCTAATATTAAATGTGATACAGTGATGGCCTTCAAGCGTTTGTAGAATTTCTCACAAAAAAGAAAAAGAGACATAGTTTATTTATTAGGATATGTATGTTTTAATATAAATATATACCTATACAGTTAAAATTTGCATAATTATTAGATCGTGTACAAATCTCCATACATATCTTTTTCAAAGAAAGGTAAAAGACGCACCAAGTGTACGTGTACATTTATGATCAAAATTGCAAATAAATATTATATGAGTGCCCCAATAAAAACTTTTATTTATTCAATTTTCTTTGGCTACTGATTGTTTTATCATTACATTTATTTTATAATAATATTTTAATAATTTTTTGATTGTGTACTTACTCATTTCGACTCTGGATTCTTGTTGGAAGGATTGAATGTCTTCTTAAATGTACTCGTAAATTTTCAATATTTGTTAAGAAAGACACTGCTTTGCCACAATTATTACATTTTGCCTTATATCCCGTTAACTCCGAGTAATATTGTTTTAAGTCGTCAGGTAGTGTGACAGTCTCATCATCAAGAGATATTCCATGTACATTTAATATGTGTGCTTTCATTATTTTTGTGCGTCTTGTTGGATTAGGTGTCTTAATTTCTTCTTTACAGGTCGTGCACTTTACCAGCGAATGATTCAACTTCTCGAAATAATTCCACAACTTGCTACGTTTTCTTGTCAGTGCCAATATAACAGTCCTGTAATACAGATTAATCGTCTGATAATGAATGTGATACAGTGATCGCCACAACAATAAGCGTTTGTAAAATTTGTCACAATGGATAAAAGAAGGCATGGTTTATTTATTAAGATGTATGTTTATACATATGGATATATAGTTTAAATTTGTCCAATTACTAAAACGTACATATGTATAAAACTTATATTTTTCCAAAAAAGTTTAAAATACACGCGAAGTGTACGTGCTCCATACAAAAACTTTATTAAAAAAAGAAAATTTTGATCTAATTTGGTGTTATAATGCCATTTGTATTTTTTTCCACAAAAATAATAATATCAAACGGTTTGCGCCAAGTAAATATGATAAATTAGTAACATCTGGTTTTCTTAATGATGTTTTTTTTATTATACTTGTTGTGTACCTGTTCTTTTTTAAAACAACGTTTAAAACCTGTTCCGGTTTTTTATTATTTAGATTCACACATAAAAAGCATTTGGTGTCAACTGTCCACTGGGCCCTTCTGCTGTCGTTGTTTTTGTAGTAAAAAATATTAGTGAAATTATACGACCAAATTAGATCAAAATTTTTTTCAATAAATATTTTGTATGGAGCACGTACACTACGCACGTTTCTTTTTTACTTTTTTTGAAACTGGTATGTGTTCTCTAGAGAAAAAGTTCAATATTCAAAATGGTCTGGCAGTTGTTTATACACTTTCAGTATATAAGAATAATAACGAGGGTGGAGATCAACATCATATTATTCTTTAGAAATTGGTGTATGTTGAATTTTGTGTTAGTCATTATATTTGCAATGTAAGTTTTTATAAAACCTACCAAAGTTGTTCATATTTATTTATCACTTTAATTTAAAAATCTATTCTATGGAACAACGTACATTGATGAGTACTTCACAATACGCATTTTGTATAAATGTTGTTTTTAGCCAACCTATCTGCTCGGCATTTTTTAATAAAAGTCATCTTTATTTCCCACAACCATTAACCTTTTCGCTCCTAATGTTGTCTGTAGCCGGCATCTATGTGACATTCGTAGATACTAGCGTCGGCTATAGCAAGCATAGCCGTATTGATACTAACTTTGCTTGTAGCGCATTAAATACGAAGTTTAAAATAATAATAAAATATCATTTTAAAATAGAATTTTGCACTTATGTAAATCCCGTTTTGCTTTTATGCTTGAAAAATTATATATCTTTAATGCAACGAGTTAAAACAGTGGAGTCATAGCACTTCTTCGTTCCAAGGGGAACGCTGGCGGCTTATGCTGCCATACCTCATAATCGCTATTCGGCCAACGCCACCATAGCAAAAAGGTTAAATACTTTGAAATAAAGTGTTGCCCTAGATGTATTAAAATTAAAACTCCTGGACCCGTGTGTAGTTCGATTTTGGATATGATCGCAATTATCAGACTTTTGATTTTGCCATGAATTCTTGTTAGTGATTCTTTTGCTTTAAAATTTTAATTGTACATAAAATCGAATATACGAGTAAAATCTCAATATGCATAGGCAGACAAGTGAATATTTAGTATATACATATGATTACCGTCTTAAGTTTCAGCGTGTAAATCTTGTTTACACCAAGCATTTGATACGCATACTAAGTATATATTATATTAGGACTAAATGCATTAGTACGATCGATGTAAACGACGGAGTATCAAAATAGTACGATACTCGAGAACAGTTTGTATCAGACTAAGTTGATACGCGTATCAAATGCATTCTTAATGTGCTGTCTGATTTGCTTGATACATACAAGTTGATACCATTTTATACGTAATCGAAATTGAAAAACGTCTTGAAAAAATCTCTAATATGATTTAACACGGTCGATGTAAACAGAAACGTATCTAACACTTAGTCCGCACCAGCTTGATACTCGTATCAAGAGTTTCTACGGTGTAAACTAAGCCATAGAATTATATACAACACTGGAATGTGAACTCCCATGCTAGTGCCCGGGTTACGAGAAGACAAAGACGGATTGCTTTACGACCGTTCTCCCTCTGTTTAGCAGACTTTTGATTGGTCAATGGTATTCAATTGTTGTCCTAAATTACAGCAGGGGTGCGTTCAAATTATGCCTAAGCACACCTAGGTAACTCTAACACAGAGCTGCGTTCAAAAATTTAACCTGGGTAACTCTAAGCTATAGTTACGTACACTATAGCATTAGAGTTACCTTAGTACGCCTAAACGTAATTCCTGAACGCACCCTAGTATAAATACAGGGTAGTGACACTGAGCGTCGGCACCTTTGATGTAGTGGATCCCAGGTCACGGACTCGCCGCCATCTTCTGGGCTGTACGAACGCTTAAGAGAGAAAGAGAGAGAAGAATCTTTCTCTTTGTCATACATACAAGCCGCCATATTCCTGGATATTCCTAGGATAAAATTTATTACCACAAAAAAAGTTCAATCTCTCTACTGTGTATACTTATACTGCGACTCTAAGGAACTGCACACAATAAAAGGAATAGGAAACAGTTCAATATTAATATAAATTCATTAACATATGTAATTCATTAACACAGAATAGACGAACAAACAAATAGCGTTAAGAAACAATAATAAAATGTTATTCTATATTTTGCATGCCATGTGAATAATGCATATGTTAATATTAAACTGTTCCTTATTCCCTATTCCCTGTTCCCTGTGCCCTGTTTTCTGTTCCTTTCATTGTGCGCAGCCCCTAATTCTGTAGGTTGAATTACTGAAAGCAGCCCAACAAAAAAGGACAGTTGGCCGCAATTCTCCCTCTCGCTCATCCCCTTTTCTTTGCGAATAGAGTGAGTCGAGTTCTGGGTAGTGATCATGTATATAACTTTTTCCTTAGAGCGGAAACGTGAAAAGTGAAAAGTTTCATGTAACTATCTCTTTCTATTAGTGTTGAATAGAAAGAGATAAACTTTCCACTTTTCACATTTACGTCCTAGGGGAAAATATACATGATTGATCCCCAGATTCTAGTTTAGTACCTAGTTCTCTGCGTGTAAAGTATATCAGTGCTATCATTTTAAAAATTTTCAATATTTGGTAGCCATGTTTATTCTTAAATATGAGCTAATATAAAAAATAAAAAAATTTTTTTATTAAAAGTTTAGTTTACCATATATAATTAATTTTTAATTATATTATTGTATAAATTGCTAACGGAAGATTGAGCGATTATTCAAAATGTCAGTTATTGTTTATTTCAATTAACGTTCATAGAACCAATGTGATGCAATCATAGAACCAATGTTTTACACTATTAATTAAGAGATTACATGACTCTGATAAAAGTAAAAATTAGGAAAAATTTTTCTATATCTATATCATTTATGATTGCCGAAATATATACGATAAGCGTTTAAGGACATATTTCCGATGTAATATAATAAAAATTTTTTTTTAATTTTGAAATATTAAACGTTTTAAACAATCGATTAACACATCTATTTCTAAATATCAGATATCTACTTGTCTATTTAACTGCATCAATTTCTTGATATTTAGATTACCGTTTATCTTCAAATATTTAGGACGATAGAAACGGTTCCTATTATTTTTTATATCAAGATAAAAACATTTAGTAGATCATTCAAATATCATTTTAGATGTAAGAATCAGAAAATATTTTTGGAAAAGGAATATTGATCGCGTTACAAACATTTTTTCTCCGGCTCCAGTCGTGCTCAACTTATAATTTATTTTACTGAAGTTAATTGTTTATATACAAAATATTACATATAATAACATCTAAAAAATAAGAAGGTAACTTCACGCGTGAGTACTCATGCAGCGTTGCCGAGTAATTGACGCCTCTCCACTTCTGTTACTCTGAACCAAGCGAAAAATTCATCAAATCGCGTACTTTACACAAGTATTTCTCGAAAACGAGTACCGCAAGGGTATTGACACTTATCGCATATTATTTCTATTTTTATGAAGCATCATATACTAGTTTTTTAAAAACATTTAGAGAAAACTTTTTTTACAATTCATTATAATGTCTGTTTCAGAATAACTCGGAATAGGAATCCCACGTTAAAAGTTGAAACTTTGAAGCTCAGTATCTCGATTTTTAATACCGCAAGAGCTACTGAAATTTATGCCACATATAAAGCACACCTAAATTAAGGTATATTCACAGTTTCAAGAAAATCTAGAGAAAATCGATTTTCCGGAGAACGTCAATGAAAATAAAAAGTCGCTCGGCGCACGTTTCGTTAAGATCTCGCGCGCTTTCTCGTCTTAGTAAATCGGAACTGTAAAATTGCCAGTATTAATAATGACAAATTCCAATAGGGCAGATTTCAAACTAACGAGTGCTTGTTGAATCGTCTTTTTATCGTTTGCGGTTGCCGAGATATAAGCGTTTAATGAAAATAAAAAATCACTTGGTGCCTGAATCTTAAAGATTTTGCGCGCTTTTTTGTCTTAATAAACGGAAATAAATAATTGCCAATAATAAAAGTGAGCAATTTTAATAGAACAGAGCACAGTTGAAAAAGTGCTTTTCGAATCATCTTTCTGTCTTTCACGATTGCAGAGATATAAACGTACATAATTGCTAGTAGTACACGTGAGTAATACCAATAGGACAAAATACCAAGTACAAAGTCTTTTTTTAATCATCTTTCTATCATTTACGGTTGCCGAGATATAAGCGTTTTATAAAAGCGTTTTATAAAAGTTAGAAATCATTTGGCGCCCGATCTTTACGCCTCGCGCGCGCTTTATCGTGTTAAATAAACGGAAGGACGCACGTGTTAGTAACAAAATCGAGATATTCCAATAGCGCAGTGTATAAACTAAACAGTCCTTTTTGAATCATCTTTACATCTTGGGTGGTTGTTCAGATATTTGCGATAAACGATTAGGGAAGACTTTCGCTCGTGCCGAGCCAGCGACACATGGTCTTGACCTACTTGAGCGGCAAGAGGCGGGACACTTTTGTCACGAGCTGTACATTGAGCGACACATGGCCTTGACCTACTTTCTAAATTGCCCTTGACCTACATCGCCGAGTCCGGGAATGCCGGCACGCGGCGTACACGGAAACGTCTATCGTAAATATTTTGATGTTTTTGCTGATTTTTAAAGGTTTATTTTAAGTATAATAGCGAGCGACCTGCTTCCAAAGCAGCGTCGTTTACGCTGTCACAGCTTCCTCCCTAATGTGAGATGTAGATATTATTAATGATATTGCGATCACATTAGCGCTAATTACAGTATTTTATGTCGTTTTTGTGATGAGTGATGTTTATATCTGCGGTGGTTGCTGAGACATATAAAAATTTATTAATCGTTGGCCATGCAACGTTGTATTATGCAAAAGCATTTTTATCGTTCAATCTGTTCGAAAGAGTATGCCTCACATTAAAGGACACATAATAATGATAAGATGAACGTATTTCTTGAGATTAGTCCCCTGTGGTTCGTCGCATTTCGGAATTTGGACCGTCTTCCGTCTTCCTGCCGAGCACGAGCGACGGCATTCGTAGTTTCCTTCTTCTCGTTGGCTAGCATTATGGAACAACATTTTATAACTCTTTATCGTCTAATCTTCGAGAGAATATACTTCGCATTAAAGGATAGATAACAATGATAAGATAGATGTATTTCTCAAGATTTGTTTAGTGTCGTTTGTCGCATTTTCGACGCTCTGTCTTTCTCGCCGAGTGAATTACAACGGCATTCGTAGCTCCTTTTTCTCGCTGGCTTGCATTATATATGCAACAACATTCTAAAACCTTTTATCATTTAATCATGTTTTCTACAGTATGTTTCGCATTAAAGAACACATGGCAATGATAAGATGAGCGTATTTCTTCAGATTAGTCCAGTGTTGTTCGTCACATTTCGGAGCTTCTTCCAGAACGCCGCGCCGCCCGACGGCACTCGCCGCTACCGTTTTCTCATTGCCAAGCATTATGCAACAATATTCTAAAAGTTTTTATCGTTTAACTCTGTTCGAGAAAGCATGCCTTACCTTAAAGGGTTCTATCTTTCTTTGCATTCAATGAGTAACAAAGACAGAACAACACTTGCGTCGACTTGTGTCAGTAAATGGAAAGTACCTAATAAATCAGTGTATACGAATTTTAAAGAATTCTTAAAAAGTGACGTTATCTTAACATTGTTACGTGTCCTTTAACGTAGGGCATGATCTCTCGAACAAGATTAAACGATAAAAAGTCTCAGAATATTGTTGCATAATACTAGCCAAGGAAAAAAAGCGAATGCCGTCGCTCGTGCTTGGCAGGAAGACGGTCCGAAATACGACGAACACGGGACTAATCTCAAGAAATACGTTCATCTTATCATTGTTATGTGTCCTTAAATGTGAGGCGTGCTCTCTCAAACAAGATTGAACGATAAAAAGTTATAAAATGCTTCTGCATAATACATATAGCCAACGATTAATAAATTCTTATACATCTCAGCAACCACCGCATATATAAACATCATTCAAAAACTACATAAAATATTGTAATTAGCGCTAATGTGATTGCAATACCATTAATAATATCTACATCTCACATTAGGGAGCAAGCTGTGACAGCGTAAACGACGCTGCTTTGGAAGCAGGTCACTCGCTCTATTATACTTAAAATAAACCTTTAAAAATCAGCAAAAACATCAAAATATTTACGATAGACGTTGTCGTGCACGCCGCGCGCGCGCGCTGGCATTCTCGGACTCGAGGCTAAAGGTCAAGGGCAATTTAGAAAGTAGGTCAATGTACAGCTCGTGACAAAAGTGTCTCGCCGCGCCCGCGCCGCCCGCCGATCAAGTAGGTCAAGGCCATGTGTCGTTAGCTTGGCGCGAGAAAGTCTTCCCCATCGTTTATCGCAAATATCTGGCAGTCGTCGAGGTATATATACCTATATATATATGATTGAACGGTATATAACTTTTCGGGACATTGTATCATTTCTAAGATTTCGAGATTATGCCCTTTCGGCACATTGTCATAGTTTTCAATTTTTGTGGTTTTGATTTTTTGGGACATTGCATGTCCACCTAATTATTAAATAATTACATTTAAGAACCGCGAGAGATAATTATTAAGCAAATGCGCGGATTATTTATCTTCAGTGAGAGACGGAAAATACACCTCGAGGAGTGCATAAGCGTCGATTGACTATTGGTCATTTTACATATATAAACAATAGCATCTTAAAAAGTTTATAGCCGTGCCGTCTGCTCCGAACGAGCGGCAGCTCTGCGACTCTCCATCGCGGCGCGCGGCGGAGCGTCGCGCGTCGTCCACGTCTAGAGGCCCTATAATCAGAGACTGGCCATCAGGCGATTTCCTCAAATTCCTGCGAGAGAGAAGGATATAAGAGAGAAAGAGAAAGCGATATACATTCATATATCTCTTTCTCTTTCTTTTCTCTTGGTTTTGAAGAAAAATGGAAAATCAATCAAAAGTGGCCCTTTTACGGCCAGTCTCTGATTAGAAGGTCTCTATCCGCGTCTGCGTAAAGATCCATCTATAATACATCTATCGTAATTAATGTTAATCGTAACGCTCGTCGTAACAGGCTTTACTTGGCCATTGACATTCTGTTTCGCCATTTGCTGTTGTGCGACACAACTTCTAACGCAGATTTTATGTATATACGCACAATGGTTACGATAGCTTCTTTCCTTACGACCACGATCGGTTACGATTAAAGCGTTACGATAGATGTAGACGGGGCTAGCGACGATTCAAATCGGTATGTTAACGGGAATCGGTCGGAGAAGTAGCCGAGAATAACGTGACGTGACTCCTTAGCGCAACAGTGCGCGAACTTTTGACCCGTCCATATTTCGCGCGCGAACGTCAATAAAGCACCCCAGGTAGCAATTAATGTCTAAAAGACATCATAAAGACATCTTTAAGATTTCTGGCATCTTAAAGACATTTTTATGATGTCTTTTAGACATTAATGCTACCTAGGACTGGTACATCCAGCTTCTCCCCGACTTTCCGCTTCGCGCCCCGGCTTTTGTCATTCATGAACGTAGAACGTACTGCCGTCCTCCCGGCGCTCGCGCCTCGCGTCTTTTACGAGAGGCAGAAACAATGCGAGAAGCGGGTGGCAGTTCCGATCGCGTACGGTTACCCTTTATCGCGCGATTAAAACGCACGATATAATTTATGAAGGCAATTAATATCTCAGATACGACGCGACGCGCGGCTCGATCGGACGCGTCGCCTCGCGTCTTGCCGGCGCTAAATATCATACCGCGCTTTTTGTACGCTGTGAATCGTTCGCGCGCCGCCTTCTTTATCTAATCCGCCGCCGCAATAATGCAGAATGACTTCGCAATCCCTGAATTATTATCTTTCTCTTTGAGGAAAACGGATTTTTGTTATTTACTTACAAACATGCGCGCGCGCGCGCACGCACACACACACACACACACACTCTCTCTCTCTCTCTCTCTCTCTCTTTCTCTACACCCACAATCTTGCGTAGTAGCATTCGCATTTATTTGTATACTCAGCATATATCTATTTTATTTTTTTTTTAATTTTTTCGTAATTTTTTTAAATAATTTTTTATTACTTTTATATTAACTGGGTTTCCAAATATAGCACACCACAACGTACTAAAAACAAAATATATGATGTTTTAGCACTCGAAGGCTATCTTAAAATACTTAATATTATAAATAAATAGCAATCTCTCTCTTTTTCTTATGATGTTTTATTAATATTAAAAAATAAATTAAAACGCCAAGTAGATAAGTAGATGCAGAGTCATCCATTTGCATTTTGAATTTTACTTCCGCGGAAAGCCGATTAAAGATCGCATCGGACATCTCGACTAAAACGTTAACGTAACTGCGCTCAAAGTCCGTATTTTGGGGTCATTTTTCCAACGCGAGAACGCGCGCTCTTTCCAATTTTCCCGTAGATGAGCGGCGCGATCGCGCGGCATGCAGTAAAAAAAAAAGAAAAAAAAACGAGCTCGAGGACTGTGGTCTGGCACGAGCTGATAGCCGCGACGCGAGAGTGGCAAAGAGGAGCGAGAGAAAAAGCGGTAGCTCGCCGAGGGGGTGGAGGGGAGCGTTGGGCCCCGGGGGAGGCAGGGTAGGCGGCGGCGCGGTGGCGCGGCGGCGCGGCGGTGGTCGCGGAGGGAGACCCGTGGATACGTTCAGGCCGATACATGGAGTACGGCGAACGGCGAGTAGCGTCTGATTCAGTCTACATTCGACCGTCGCGCGCGTCGTGCCGTGAACTCGTGTGATCGAGTCGAGCCGGGCCGGATTGAATTGAGTCGAGTGGTCGAGTCGAGTCACCCGACGTCGTCGAGACGAGAACGTGAGGGTGGTTGCGCGGGGAACGGTAGTGCACGCATAATAATAATACGAAACCGGCCAAGCGACGCGAGAATCGCGGTCTTATCGGGCTTGACGGGAGACGACAGAAGCGGGAGGATGTGAGAAGTTCGCCGCAGGATCGGAGGAACGAGAACCGGCGCATTTTTTCCCCCCGTTTCGAATCAGAGGTGTGTACGGGACGATTCGCCGACGAGCAGAGTGAAAAATCGTAACGCGGATCGGAGATAGGGATAAAAGACGTAGTCGGAGGATCGGATATATAATTTATATCGCGAGATACACAGAAAAGACAGAAAAAGAAGCGTGGCTCGCGTGCGCGCGCGCGCGCGCTCCGTATACAACGTGAAGTGAGAAGAGGGAAATCGAGCGATATATATCAAGTCGTCGCGCGTACGAAAGCCGAGAACGTAACAGGAATATCGGCGCGACGGGCGAAGGGGGTGACGAAACGGCGTAAATATACGCGAGTCGAATAGGATTCGTCATTCGGCGAGTAGTCGGGTTCCAGAGGTTCCAGCGCGCGCGCCGGTTCATCCGCGCGAGGGATGCGCGCGGAGGGATAGAACCGTCACTCTCTCTCTCTCTCTCTCTCTCGCGTCAGATCCGCGTGACGGCGGCGGCGGCCGCGCCGTGCGAGGAGTTCCTGTAATCTGTAATATGCCATTAACCGGCGCGCGGCGCCCGGTGATGTTTATGAGCGTGGTGCCCGAGGTGGTGGCGGTGCGCGGAGTGCAGGAAGCTGGTAGCGGACCGGACGCGGGCGGCAACTCGCGGCGGCAACTTCACGCTCTCGCGACAGGTGCGGGTTATTGCGGCGCCATCGGCACCTCCGCATCGCGCGGCGACAACAACGCGCGCGATTGTCACTGTCCCGACCATCGGGCGCGCGCCGTCCTCGCCCAGAAGCATCTCCCCCGTGTCGTCGCCGTCGTGGTCTAGAGGAACGACGTTTCGCAAGAGGTGCAGCACCGAAACCCGACCGTCCGCGAAAGGCACTCGCGAGCTCCGTGGACCGGAGGAGGACGAGGACAACGAGGTGGAGCAAACGGAGGAAGAACGTAAGAATTTTCTCTCTCTCTTTCTCTTTTTTTTTTCTTTAATCGACGGCAGGGCGCCGAGAAAGCGCCGGCTGTTTCGTTCGGTGCATTCGCTCGTCTCGTTCTCGTGCATTCGAGAACAAGAGGAAGACTCGCCGACTCGCGTAAGCGAAACGACCGGAGAGAGCGCGCGCGGTCTCGGGACGGCTACGACGGAACCAAGTGACGGACAGAAGCGAGCCTGAGCGAGCCTCCCGAGACGGGCCTGCTCTCGTTTCTCCCGACGGGAAAAATTGCATCGGAAAATCGAATCGGCACGCGGGCGCGCGTGTCTGTGTGCGTGTTCGCTGTGTGCGTGTGCGCGGGACGAGAGAGCTCGTGTCGGTGAGAGCGGGTCAGTGAACGATTGCGCGCCGCCGCCGTCGTTGCGAGAGCAACGAGGAGAGAGGGTCTCTCTCTCTTTCTCTTTCTGTCTTTCTCGCGCTCGTTCTCTCCCTCCCTCCCTCTCTCTCTCTCTCTCTCTCTCTCTCTCTCTCTCTTTCTCTTTCGTTTCGCTCCGACGTACGTATATGCACGTGCGAAAGCGAGGAGAAACGTGAAACGCGCGCGTGCGCCGGTCCGTGTGTGCTCGGCGCCCTAACACACGAACGCACACGCTCGCGGTACATACGTCGCGCGTATAGGTGCGTTCGCGCGCGCGCGTATAGAGCCCTGCAGGTGCGCGAGTATGCGCGGGCACACGCGCGCGCGATAGAGACGACAGCGCGCAGAGGAGCAGGAGGAGGAGGAGGTGGTGGTGGTGGAGAAGGAGGAGTTGAAGGAGGAAAAGGAGGAGTAGGGGGTGGAGGAAGAGGTGGAGGCAGAAGAAGAAGAAGAAGAAGAAGAAGCCAGTGACACCGGGAGGGTCGGTTGTTCCTGGTGTATAAAGCGGCCACCGGGATACACCTATATATAAGTGTGCGACGTGTGCGTACGTGTGCGTGCGCGAGAGGGACCGCCGCGTGTGTCGGGAGATCCGCGGATATAAGCGATACGGTGCGCGCGAGGTTCTCTCCCTTTCGTTCTCTTTCTTTCTCTCTCTTGCTCTTCGTCTCTCTCTTTTTCTCCCCGTCTCTCTTTTCTCTCCTTCTTTCTCTCTCTCTCTCTCTCTCTCTCACACACACTCGCGCCGAGCAGGAGAAAGAAAAAAGGGGAAAACAAAAGTTCGGGCGAAAAGAAATGCGGGTTCGTTGACTGCGCGCCGCCGCCGCCGCCGCCGCGCGATGGCCGCATGCTCGTGCCCGGTGCTGCTGGTGCATAGTGTGCGCGTGACAAGAGCGACGACGACGACGACGACGACGACGGCGACGGTGACGACGGCGACGACGGTCAAGACGTCACCGGCGGTGAACGTGACGGCGACGACAACGACGACGACGACAAGGACGACCTCGTCGACAGAGGTTGTGCCGGCTGCTGCGCACCGGCCGCTCGACGAGAAGCAGTGAGTCTACGCACGCTCCGCTCGAGATTCGACAGCCCGCATTCACCACCGGCATCGGCGGGCGGCGACTGCGGGGCCAACGGCCGCCGGTAAATCCGTCGACGAGGTTCACGAGGTACGTGTGCCGCGCCCGTGTGAATTTGGTAATTAGTCGCGCGACACCGGACGTCTCGCGTCGGGCCAGTGGAAAAAGCGGCGTCGTGGAAAGAGAGGAAAAAATAACCGGGTCAGTCGTCTTTTCCGCGTCGAACGAACGATCGAGCGATATCGGATTGACCGGAAGGTCGGTGAGCGGTCCGAGATGAGTGTAAAAATTCCGGAGTAAAAATAGTATGTAATATTTATTGTAAGAAATATAGATGGCAAAATTATAATTTATATATTTATTGTACATCTGCAGACGTAGACACATTTATTGTGCAAGAGTTTATTAAGAAAAATTACAAATAAATTGCCAAGTGCCCAAAACAGCGCCAGTCTATCTCTGCCTGTCAAAAGTCCGTGTGACACTACTTTACATATAAAATATCTTTTTATTTTATAAATGATTACTTTATAATTGAACACTGATGAATGAATATGAAGGGGATAATTTAACATTTATAACCAATCATCGATATAATCCTAATGAATTATTATTTCCTTTACACATCACGTTTCTGTGAAAATAAAACTATAATTTTTTATTAAAAAGGAAAGATAAAGAATTTTTTAATTGAAAAACAAAAATATATAAAAAAAATAAACAAAGTTACGCCAGAAACATGTGACATTTTAAAATAAAATAATTATACAGAACACGTAGTAGAATAGAGACAAACAAAATTTTTACTTTAACTCGTTATTGTAATAATATATTTACTACATACAAGCCAAAATATTTTTGTTCTTCAAAAAATAAAAATATTACGAAATTTCTTGTAATTATGATACATGTTATATTCACAAGTGTTATATTTTTTGTATAATTTTTGTTGCCAAGAGCTGCTCACTGTTTCAATTTATTAAAAAAGCATATTTTACTGACTGTTTTTTTCAAAGAAATATAAGAGTTTATTTATTAAAAAACACGCATATATTTATGTAGAAATGTATGTTATCCAGGTAAACTAAAAATAATATAAGTCGTACCTATGATAAATATTTAATATTTTATCTCAGAAATTCCACAAACTTTATATGATACTTTCATCATTCTGACTGCTCGAAAGAGCTTCTCTCTCTCTTTTGTAACGAGAATTTATTGTATATGCTTGACAGATACGTTGCAAGTCGGGGAAATAAATGTCCTCGTTGCCTGTGTCAAGCGAGTTAACTTACCAACGCTGCAACTTGCAACTCGTACCGTTAATACCCTTAGAATTATCATTTCCTCGCGGTGTAACGTAAAATTACACGACATTCAATGAGACGATCAAGGTTGCGCTCGATGTTCTCACGGTACGGCGCGACCTTCGTCATCGCGAAATTATCGGAATTAATTATCGTCGTGATAATAATCGCAAATCGATTAATGCAAGTCGCGCGCGTCTAGCACGCTAGCTTTTTGCGTCGAAGGGTAGCCTCTTGACTCGACGACTTCGAATTTGCATCGGTATTGCTCGATTACCTCGCGAATACCGCGTAGTGGAGTAACGTAACGTGGATCTCTTTTGTTATTCAGTTGTCGACCGTTGACTGGCACGTACAATTTCGTAATTTGTTTGTCCGCACGCGAACAACTACCCCAAACACGACCGAGGAGGCTCTCGCATAAATCATTGCGTCCGCGACGTAAATGTGACTTCGCGGAACAACCACGTGACAACCCCGAACCTTGATCTTATCATCGCGCGCGTCTCATCGCGTCCGTTAATGATCGTTGTCGGCATAAGTTTCAAGTTACGAGAGAACAATTAGACGCGCCGACTTTAGCGTCGAAAGGAACAAATTGACTTTGGAACGATTCCAATAGCGCGAGTCGTACATTCTAATTGGGCGATGGGACGGGTTTATACGCGATTTTTCTCACGTTCTCGCGCTCAAGTCCAAGGAAATTGTATAACAGCGTATAAAATTTATGATCTTGCCACGGCTTCTTAAATCCTTCCCGATGAAATATTACAGATATCGCTGAAATAAAGCACAGCTGATGCTCGCCAGAATCAAACGCGAATGATACGACCACACGATCGCATTATACTATTGTGAAAAAATTTTTAATTGGGTCAACAAACATCGAGAGGATCTTTATTTTACACAATTTATAAATATGGGTAACAATAATACCACAGTGATTAATGTTTACGTTAGAATTGCACAATTTTACTGATTACATTGCTGTCGTGCACGATGTAATCGCAATTGCACTGATAAAATATTTAGTCAAATGTTCAATAAAAGATATAACAGTCAACAACTTTGTATTTAACTTCATCGTGTTAAGTGCATATGTACAACGCTACAAGTTACATTAAATTTGACGAAAAGTTTAGAACTGTAAGATCTTTTGTTACGGACGTTATAATTTCATACTATAAGTATAGCAGAACATCATAAAAAATTGCTGTTGAAGTTAAAATTTCAATTCAACACAATTGTATCTTTTCTTTATTTTATTTGTGGAGAATATCACTATGTACCATCATGAATTAGAGAATTAGTATCACGATTGTATTATAGAGAAAAAAAATATTACGTTATTAATACACGTGATAATGGATTTTTTATGATGTTCTTTTTACAATTTTTTTCGTAAGCATATATCATTCTCTCTTTTATACATTTTAATATACATTAAAATAATCTTCTAATGTTATAAATTAATATTATAAGAGAAAATAATATTAAAACATTTTCCAAAGAAATTATGGTTTTATAATTATCTCGTAGAAGAATAATATAAAATCATCGAACTCGATAACCAATGCTACTGTTTATTAAATAGAAGTATTATATCTATCGACACTCGTACCTCGCAATCCAGATTTTAAATGTCCTGTGATTTACTGGCGCCTATGCTACGCTTGTAGTTTAATTAGATCGTATTCTGCGCAACATGTTGAAAAGTAATTAGGTCGCGTAGAAAAGATTGGCGAAACGAATGCGTCTCAACTGAATCACGGTTTTCAGTCCGGACGGTTTCTAATTGCTGAACAAGGAACTGGTAGATTAGAGGCACTTGTCAAAATCTTGGTTAAGATACGAGTTTGCGCGACTCGTTCACCCGTGACTAATACTTACCAATCGGCATACGAAAATTGATGCAAATATGTGCAAAATGAGTTCTCACAAGCGATACGTCGAGTGTAAAACGGCGTAGGTCGGTGACATCGTGTTCTATTTCTCAAATGATCTTTGGCTGGATTTAATTAATACGAGCGTCGTCACAAGCAGTAAATTGACCGAGGTATAGTATTCCGTCGTCCGTAGAGCTATAACTAGATTCGACACAATGCAATGCGATTTCTTTGTATTACCGTTTTCTTAACGCAAGATTTCCGATCCAAAATCCGCCAAATGCGTCTTATGTTAATAAATCGTGTAATGGAGATGCTGTTATTTCGGTTATTTCAGTGCTTTCAATTTTTCTGTGTGCGGTGAATGTAATTATAATCACGTTTTTATAGTTTTAGAGCAGATTTAAACAAACATAGAGATGTATATACGAATGTAAGCATTTAAAACATGAATTATTATTTTATATTTATTACTGTCCTGAGGAAAATGTTATACAAATATATAAATGGATCTTTAAAACGTAGATATCATATGGATTTTCATCCAATTTGTTTTATTTTTTTGTTTATAAATCCAAAACTCGATCCAAAATAACATTAAATTATTCATGAAATATAAATAATGAGATTTGCGATATAATTTTAGTACATATCTCTAAGTTTATATTGCTATTCGCAATAATATAATTAATAAGTAGTTTAATTAAATTGGTAACAAAAATTATGGTAAATATAAAATAAAATTAAATAGATCTATAAAGAATAAATCCATTTCTAACTTATGATTTGTTTAAACCTGATATTTGCAAGAGAAAATAACATTAAAACAATAAACAACAACATTAAAATAATAAATGCTTTTGGTATTTTAACGTTAAGTTGAATAATTCACACGCAAATTAGTTTTTCAGCAATAAACGTGCGCTTATATACAGCGAGTCCCGAACTAAAAGAATTTAATAAAAGCGACAGATTAATTGTAACAATTGTACAAATATGTAATATTGTATTTTTTACAAACAAAATCTAATATATCTGTTTTTATTTTATGTTCTAGAAGAAAACGGTGTCCTCATTTATGATCGCATCAAACGAAGAAAGATAACGAAACGAGAAAAATATTTCTCGATCTGTGCACGAAACTTTGCGACCCATATGCGCTCGAACATTCGTTCCTTCAAGAAGCTCGACATCGAAAAACCGTCGCACCGATCCTTTAATATATATCCACGGAATCCAGCGCGCGATGTAACACATTGTACGACGAAGAGGAGTTTGGGCTTAAAGTTCTGATCTCCGAAGACCGATCGGCTCTGTCAGAGCCGACTCAAGAGCTTTCTCGAACCGGCCGGGAAAAGACCCCTTCTCGAGGAGACTATCGCGATCCAACGAAACGATCGCGCGGACGTTCTCAGTGCCCAGAATCCCGTGATCCGCGCTCTTCGATCGAACTCGATCGTCGTACCTCAGACCGATCGGCTTCGCACACTTTATAAGGAATCGCATCAGACTTAGACCAGCGATGACACCGCAATCAGGATCCAATCGCAGCCACTGGATCATCCACCTTCGCCGTTTGGATTCCGTTCATCCGTCTCTGTGTTCTCTCCCGACAGAGAAGACCTCGCGCGGCCGATCGTGTAACGTGTGAGATTTTATCGTCGCGACGGTTTCCGCAAATCGCTCTATTACCCGCGAACCGTGAAGTACGCGAGGATGCTAACGTTGGCGTCGAGTGCGCGTCCGTGCCGAGTAACGAGCCCGTTCTGATCGTCGTCGATGAACGTGACTCGCGGTGCCGGGAAAGTGAGGCCCTAATTAACTCGTGTGTGACGGCCACAACGTCTACGTGCCACGTTGCCTAGGCAGCGGATCGCCGATTTAGGAGACCGAACTGGAGAGGCGGCCAGCTGTTAATCAGCAGCCACCGCGGTGGACATGATTATTTCAAAGGATCTGTTCCTCCTTGGCGACCAGGATTATCTGCGCCTTCCCGTCAACGAGAAGCGCCAGCAACGGGCAATGGGCCGGCCGATCATCAATGCTCCCAGGTAAGGAGAGCCAGCTGATTCACACTTCTTCTCCTTATTTTCACTTTCATTTCCACTTTAAACATCTGAAAGGATAAAAATAAGATTAGATTTCTGGCAATTTTTCTTCAATTTTCAAATAGAAACTTTCTATATTATCACGAGTTAAATTCTTTTTTCGAATTTTTCTTGAATTGTTTCAATTTTGAATAGAGTATCAAAAGTTTTATCGAAAAGTATTACTTTATTCAAACCGATTCTAATCGAAATAAAAAAATTATTGTTTTTGTACATTTTGTATAAAAACATGAGCTTGACATAACATATTCTCTCTTTTAATTTCATATTTAATTACCAGAATTCTTTTTTTAAATGTATCAAAACTCTTTAAACTCTTAAAGCTTATTAGTTATACCGAAATTTAAAAAATGGGATGCTAATTTTATAAATGTTTTTATACAAAGTATTCTGTTTACGCAAACTTTCGGGATATTTTGATCACAAGAAATGATTTAAAAATTTAAAAATCGATAGTTTTAGAGTCTAAAATTAGGTATTCATAAACTAATAAAATATGAAATCAAATGGCATAGGCTCCAACTAATTAATTTTTCAATCTCGAATTTATTAAATAATCTCACGGAATAAATATACAGTAGATCTGGGACGCTTGTGTGGTATTGCGCGTAAGAAAGATACGGTAAGCTCCGAATTTACGTGACATAGTTTTACGCGAATTTAAATATAGGCGAGCGATAGATATTGTCTCTGGGCGACGATTCCGGTTTTAAAGTGATAATAACTTTAGCTGAACGTAACTGCGAACGCACTTTGTTCTCTCTTGCATATTTTTACATTTTATATTGTTTTAAAACAAATGGAAAACGTACGTTCTGCGAAATATTCTGCTCCATTTGTTTATTAATTATATAAAATTTTATTAATTATCTAATAATTCTTTTATACAAATGTATTATATAGTCACATGTATTATTATAATCATATGTATATTATATAATTGATTCGTAGAGCACAAAATCGTAGCATATGCATTTTCAAGTAAGATCAAAAGGAATAATTCATTTGCTTGAAAATTCATGTTGCTGAAGCATGAATTACGGTTCGATATTAACTAATCTAAAACCTAAGCAAAAGGCACATTTGAATTTGAAAACTAAACAGCTAGTTTTTTCAGTAAAGATTTTGATTAAGCTTTTGAAGAGATAGGCAAGTAAATTGTTTAAAGAATAAAGGAGACCTCGCCACTGATGTACGCCGCGAGTACGTGAAATAACGTTTTTTTTTCCTATAATTAAAAGTCTTCATGCATTGGAAAAGCAGGTTTATCGCTCAGTATACAGGATAACCCGTGCACTTTGAGCGTACAGTTATCGGTTCGCGGAATGACCATCGGTTCGGTTTTCTATTAAGCGGTTTCTTTTTCGCCGCGCGAGTGCCACTCGTGTAGAGGAGTATCGCGCAGGTAGAGGCGTTTCGATCGCGCGCGCGCGCGCGCAACGCGTTAAAAGCGGCGTGCTTGCGCGGTGTGTGTCGAGATCGAGAGATTTATGCCGGAACTAATCGATTCGCCGCGCTATTATGAGCTTTACGATTTTTACGAGAAAAGTGTGCTGACCGCGCGCGCTGCACGTCGTATATAGGTTCGTCTTTCCCTCTCCTTTTCTCTCACTCCGCTTCCCGCTTCCTCCTTCCCGCTTCCATTGATACGATTTCGTTGTTGTTACCCGCGTATTAACTGATAACAGTAACCGGCGAGACTTATCGCTGCTACGCTCCTTCGGGGATCAATGACATGCCCGTGTATAAATAATACGTCGTACGGTTCCGTATATCATCGATCAGTGAAACCCCACAAAGCTCCCGCGAGATAATACGTACGTTATCTGGGGAAAAAAAAAATACTTTGGCCTATGCTATTCAGTGATATTTTTATATCGACGTAAAACACGTGCGATTGTCGCCGCGAGCGCGTTATATCCGCATTTCGGTTACGCCCGCGGACAAGCGAGCGCGACAATAAAACGCTTATATTCCTTATTTCTAGCGTTGAACTTTCGCGTTTGCGAATTATTCGTAAACATAAGATAAAATATATGAAAGCTACGAATTTGTCATAATGGATACTCAATTATTTACCTGTATATTTGAATGTTTATTATAATTGTAATTTATTATTCGTGGTGTGCATTCACGTGTCTGTACTAAAGAAGAATATTGATTGAATCGAAAAAGCAGATTTCGGGACACGCGCTTTCCCCTTTTACTTCTTACATTCGTTTTTTTTTTCTTTTACACGCAGAGACCGAGAAAAGCGCGCACGAGGATTCACGGCGCTGCTCGCCTCGTCGTCGGCGAAAATTATGTCGCGGAGCGAAAATAGGGAGACCGTTCCTTTGCGCGACGCACGCGAGCGGTGCGCGCCGCGCTCTTATTTACTTGTAACCTAGAAACGCTCGATCGAAAGAAAAATCGGTAGTTTCTCCCGCGGAGAAAAATCGAGTCTTCCGCCTGGAGATGAAACCGTTCCAGTTTCCCATGCGTGACCCACTGGCTAGGGTGCACTCTCGTGCGCCTCTCTCGCGATATACCGCTCTCTATGCAATCGCAATCGCATTCGCCGCCTCTCGAATCGACAGAGATCCCTTCCTCCCTCTCGCTCCCTCTCGCTCGAGAGACGGGCGTTTTCTTATTCCTCTCGTGCCGATTTTCTAATCTCGGCCTATTAGCGACGTACTCTCGAGTGTTTCTTATATGGCGGCGTGATTCCTTCTGGGTCGAGACGCTTTGTATCAAAAAGGATCGGCACTCTGGAACCCCCCACTCGCGATATGAATCACACGTATCCTTATCGTAAACCGCGTACGACTGCCGTATACGTAAATGAAAATGTTCGATACTGTTTAATACGTGCTGGCTACTGAGCACTTGACTTTTTTGTTTATCGATTTTTTCCCCGTAAATATAAAACAAATCTGTTGACTTGGAAAAGTCAAAGATACGATATCGAAATGTCCAGATATAGATATGTACACTTGCGACATGGACCACGTATAGTAAACACCGCAAGGGCAAAATAGAAAACGTTGAAAAAAAAATGAGGACGAAGGATACGCAACGATTTAAGAATGAAATAATAGCCGGTATTTCAAGTATTACGTTTATGTGGAATAGACTCAAGTAAAAGACCGTACGAAAGACTTTTAGGTGGCTGGGTAAAAGAGTTGTCTTTTTTTATATATGTTTACAGCAGGCACTTATTTCTCTCTGTGAAGTAATCGAGCTCTCATGTTGCGGTTTGCGCGAGAGCGAGAAATTCGCATAGCTACTTCGAAATCTACGGCGTTTCGCCGCAGCAGACGTAGCACCGCCATAAAAGTCTCCCGATAAGTGGATTTCTCCCGATGTTGTTTTTACAATGTTGCATTCAAAACACGATCTCCCTTCTTTCTATTCATGGAGACGATCGTTAATCTGCTCCGTTCGAAAGGAGGAAAGACTTTTCCGTGTTGATGCCTTTTACTCCTATCACCTGACATCTCGTTAATCGTTCAGGTGACCAATAATTTGATCAGTAATTTGATTGATTTAATAAATAATTTATACATAAATATTCCATGTGTATTCGAGACAATTTGATGCAAGGATAATTGAATGCGAACTTCGAAAGTAAAAATACTTATGAGGGGAGATTTCCAAGTGTACCTAAATCGGAAAATAATGCCAAACCTACACAGATTATTTTTTTCGGTAATCAAAAAGAAAAATTCACCATTTATAAATCCAATTTTTGCAATATAAACGTAAACAAATATCAGATATACACGAATTTTAACGGATTAATAATGAAAACTGAAAAATTAGATAAACTAAATTAGATTTTGCTAAGAAAGCTAGAACTGACAAATTGATGCAAATAACACGTTAATAATCCGTTAAAATTCATATATATTTTTTATATGTATTTTTGTTTGTGCTTATATCGCAAAGATTGGGTTAGAGAGAGTTAATTTGTAAATAGCGAATTTCTCTTTTTAGTTACCAAAACAAGTAATCTGTGTAAGCGTGTAAATATAATTGCGTTTAGTATAATTTTGCGATTTACATTTCACACACAAAACCTCTTATTAATATAAACATTATATTTATGTGCATCTCTCGTATACACGTTCAATAAGCGAGATAAAAATATAATATTATACTATAAAGATCGCTAAAATTTTAGAACGATGACACTCACCGATAAAAATGCAAAGAAAAAAAATGTGTGACACATGAAATAAATCTTGCTGTATGTCGCTAACATATGTGTCATGTGTTTGATAATACCAACTTATGTCTATCCCATAAATGATGCGGCATTCTCGACTTGCAACGTGTGAATATCGATTTCCGCGACCTCGATCAATGAATCGTACTGAGAAGAAAAAAAGCTAAATATAAATATTCTTTATATACCGTGCACGTGGGCTTTTTTACGATGTTATGCTATTCGAGTTCTTTCAGAGTTTATTTCTATTTAATGCTGAATTTAAGTTAATATGAAAATAAGTACAAGTGTTAATTTTTTTCATTGTATTAAAAAATATATTGTTATATTTATTTCTTTTTATTTATTTTTTTGTTAATTTTAAATTGTACGACTTGCGGCTATCATTAATAATTCGATAGTTCTTCTCAGCATCTATAAAAATACATAATTATTATTGGTTTTAGCACGAAAGTTTTTTTTATAAATAAATAAACATTTTGCTCTTTATTTTAGACCAATTTTGATTAAAGTTTTCGTTTTCTTGGAGTAAGATGGTCGTAAATGCGCAAGTAACGTCGGCGTAAGCCGGTTATCGGGAAACGTATAGTTTCTTGGCGCGCTGAGGAGACGGGTTCACTCCTGCGTAAAGAACAATGAGAGTATTTTGCTTAAGTGCAGAAGTGGAACGAAAAAAAAGAGGGACGGAGGAAAAAAGGGAAACGGCCTACGGTATATCTCATCGCCATCGCGCGCGGACGGTAAGATGAAATCGAGGACGGTGCAGGCCGCGCCATTAAGCAGATTGAATATTACCCTATATTCGGTAGATGCAACCAATAGCCTAGAAAAATGCGCTATTCGCCTTCGCAGCTACGTGTGTCCTTGAATGACACACTATCAGCTTCGCGCGCAATTTGCCGTGGAATGACGACACGTGTACGTGCTCCACCGTGTCGCGTTGTCAAGGAGCTCGTGACCGTTGCTCTCTTGTAATAATCACATTAAAAACGCATCGCAGATTTCGTCGATTGAAAAGTAATCTGAGAAAATAAGCGTTTATAACATCTTTTTATTTGCAACGCTTGCGTTTTATCGTAAATTATTTTTTATAGACAATTCTTTTTTTTACTTTCTCCTCTGTTATTTTTTTTTTACTTTTTTTACTTGATATTTTCGTTAAAGAAAAATCGTTTTTATGTCAGAATTTTTAAACGTTATAAATTAAATTTGCAATGTCGGTCTTATCACTAGTCAATGATTGACGTAATTCATATTCAGCATAATCCAATTGTCATTCGTAAAAGATTTCGCGTGTTTTTAGTTACCATCTTGAGCGGAGAGCGCTACACTCATGATTTTTTTACATCTATTTTTTTTTAAGATTGATTTTCAGACATTGGTATTGTCACCGAGAAAAATTAAGTATCAGTCGAGGTATCAGTATATATAAACGAAAATTTCCAGTTTCGAGAAATCTGGATACTATAATTGACACATGTAAATGAGTGATATAAAAAGAAGCAATATGCATTTTTATCATCAAATGAATGTTTTATGACATGAATTTATGACGTTCTATTTAACTTTTAGATACTGATACCACATATTGTCATTGAGATTGAAGTATCGATAGCAAAAATACTCGTACGCACCGGTATATCGGGATTGACATATTACGGCTCATATGCACAATGAGAGGGATAAGGAACAAGGAATTAAACATAGAGAGAATTCATAGTCGCATCTTTTTTCAAGACACGGTCTTCTTTTTTTTTAAGACACGGAATTCTCTCTATGTTTAATTCCTTGTTCCTTGTTCTTCTCATTGTGCATGAGCCCTTAGAAGCGTATTATTTCATATCGGGAACAAAGTGTCTCGATAATATGAAATCACAGTGTCGCGTGAGCATCCCTATCCCTATTTCACCGCCCACACGTACGTATCATACGTATGAAACTTTTGGAGTGCGTATCAAACCCAACCCCCTTGCGCGCGAATATCAGGCTCGTTCAGCACGAGGTGTATCGTGTACCGCGTTGCGTTGCGTTGCGTCGCGTCGCATCGCACGGACACGAAGGACGAATCTGCGAGGCAGGCGGCGGGCGAAGCGAACGCATGAACTACAGGAATGCGAATGGCTTGATCAAGCCCGTTTAAAACGAAGCGCTCCCCTCGTCGCGAGCCGACGTCGCTGACCTGCCTCACGCGACTCGCTCTACTGTATGTCTCGTTCTAGGTATACTCGTTCTTCCGTAGAAAGGCAGCGGGCAAGTGTGAGGCGTTCCCTTCCTAAATCGGCCGCTCTTAGAGGGAGGCAGAGAAAGAGAGAGATAGAGTGAAAGAAAGAGAGGGAGAGAGAGAGAGGGGGGGGGGTGATAGTATCAAAGTCGATTTTTCGACGAATAAGGCGGCGATTTTAGTGCATTAGACGATTAACGAATGCGACAAATTGCAATCGCGTTACATTTAATCTCTTCTAAATAAATGATTTCAATTGAAGGCTTCGATGGAATAAACAGTTTCAAGCAATTTTTTAAGAATTTGATTATCTCACTCGAACAAGATTACATTTTTAGAAAGATTAATAGCGAAACCATTATTGCACACGTGTTTACAACTCTGAAGAGTTGTGTGCATTATGTATGTATTTTACAAACGTATAAATCGAAAACAGTTAAAGAACGCGATTTAACTTTTATTTTTTTCTGACTATTATTTATTGTTAATTTTAGAAAATTTGTATTGAATTGTCTCATTAATTCCATTTATTTTAATACTTCTTCACTATTACATTAGTAGTCGAAGGATTTATTCAAGAAATACGTGCAATATTTCTAATACATAAAAATATTATTTCTTCTTATAATAATTATATGACTCGATAATATTAACCGGCGCGATAAAATTTAAATATGTAAAATAAATTCTAGTGGCACATGATATTCCATGTTTATCATAGCGACTGTGAGCGCTCTCCTGCTCCAACTTTATCATTTTCACAAAAATTATGGAACGTACAAAATGTACAAAAATTAAAAAAAAGCACATGTAAAAAAAACAAACGCAATTTCTGTACGGCGTGTATCCTTGACATATCCATATATCTCTCGACAATGTATATAAGAATGAATACAGACCGTACAGACTGTGCCCGTTATCGAGAGCTATCTGCGATGAGCGCGATAGGGAGAATAGCCGTTTTGACCTTGCCTGCGGAGCACACGAATGTCTGAGGTCGACTCCGAGAGGAATGCAAATGTGCCACGGTTTAAGACAAGCCACATGACCCCACGCTGTACGAAGCGGAGCGGGGCGAGCCGGAGGTTGTGCCTCCTGCCTGCTCTTGCCCGACGTGCTTCTTATTCGGCGGGACACCCAAGTGCGGTCGTGGCACGAATTTATGGTTAATAACTCGTCCTCGGTGAGGTCACGCGGGTGGTAAGGTGTAACCTATAGGTAAAGTATATTCACGGTATCGCGAATTCGCATCGCTTGCAGGGTTGTAATATGAGAAATTCCGACGAAACTCATCGTGCCGCCGCGCCATCCGCTATTTGGACGCGATACGTCACTTTGATAGCGAGTGGCGCGTAGTGAGAAGCGATAGATGGTGAAACACTTCTCTTCTTTTTGTTCTTTAGAAATAGCAAAATCAACATCATGCTTCAACGACAAACTACGCATTTCCCAATAACTTATCTCTTTTCCTTTTTTATATAAGGTACAGAAGACCGCACGTGAATAACCATGGAAAAAGGAGAAATATAAATCTGAAATTGTCAGGGAAGATAGGGAAAATAATTGCTTTATTCAATGCAATTATTTTACGGCAATTTTACTGCAATTATTTTAAAATAATTGTAGGGTATATTGAGAGAAGTAGATATTTTTCATTATAATTGGAATATATAGAAAGTAACATAAATGAAAGAGAATAGCTTTTTACTTGGATTATAATAAGAGGATCGTAATTCATAATAAATTACGCGTATTGCGGAATTCTGCACAGGTTAAAACAAATTTATTATACCAATCTTTTCCTATAAAAGTTGCGATAATACCTCGCGATACGTTTTTATTCATTCCAATTGAAAACACAGTCCCGCTCTTGAAGGCGCAACTTTGCTTCAGTAAAATCCAAGAGTGTCTCCCGCGAGAAGGAATTTAAATCAATCCTGCTTGGACGAGAAACACGAGATGCCAGGGATAACCTAGCGAGCGTAACGCTGACCTACCTCACGCGAGAAACAGCTCTCGGAGACGCGCTTATTATCTATCGCGTTGTTACACGAGCGATGTGTATCCTCTTTTCCGTTTCGAGTTCTTAAGAAATCAGAGAGAAAGAGAGAGAAAGAGAGCGAAAGAGAGGGAGAGGGAGAGCCAAGGACGTTCCGTATGGGCCGGACGACGGGGCCGGAAGTCACGTTCCCGACTGTTAAACGCGAGAGTGCGGCCCGTAAGCCGAATTGAAAGGAGCACCGCTGTTATGTACTTTAGATTTAGTGGCCAATTTTACCGAGCATACTCATTACCGATCATGTGCCGTGATTACGGTTACGGCAAGGGACATATTTCGGAGTCGGCACTGGATGAATAACAAAGACGACTTTGTGCTTGTCGCAATCAATTTACACATGCAGCACAGTTCACTTGTTCTTCTAGCGAGAATCGTAATATTTAATATGAAATACGTTATTTGAGATATTTATTTCTAAATTTTTGCTTTATCTCTTGAAATTTTGATCAGAGAAACTTTAAACAAAATAATGTTGTATATAAGAATTAATAAGAATATTTGAATATAGAATGTTATGAAATATTTATTTTATAATAAAATGTAATACATATGTATGTAACAGAGAAAATGTGTGTGTGTGTGCGTGTGTGTGTGTGTTAAAGCACATACGAAAAAATATGGGGAAGAGACGAGATAACAGCTAGTAGCCCATTCACTTGTGTATATCTTTACGCGTGCTCGCACCGTAAACAAATAATACATTTTATGTACAAGGTGTAACCGAAGTATTACTATTTTTTTCAGTTATAAAATCTTTTTTATATAACGTATCTTTTTTTTTACATAAAATTAATTGGCATTAACACGCCATTTTATTTCACGCTATTTAATTTTTAGTTAGATTACAGTTTAAAATTACATATGCAAATGTAGAGCTTATTTTAAATAAACAAGAGCCTAGGATTTTATTTACCTTACTTTAAACGTTTCAAGCTTGATCTTCGATCGCTCGTAACAGTTCGTAATGGAAGATTCACTTGGAGAAAATCGCTTTCAAATTAATCAAAGATAATTTTTTTATGTTGAAAGAAATAACGGGATAACTCACCGCGACACTCTATATTATACGGTCGCGAACGCGTTGCAGTGGCTCCTTTGTTATCGCTCTTGTTGCCGTCCCAGTTTCTTCGCTCCGATACACGCAACGCGTTTCAATACGAAGTGCAGCACAATGCTATTTGCTTTGAGTCGCTCCTTGCTGAAACAATGGCACGATTTGTGCCTTCGCATCGTCGTTGTTAAACAGATTAAGCCGACTTTGAAGCTAGCAGAGTGTGGCGGTTCGCCACTATGGTGTGACACGCGTTCGATCTTTACAGAGCTGACAGTTCAATGGTCTAATCTAAAGTCTCACAGATATTGATGGCATCAATTTGAAGTTTTATTGTTTTCTCAATTAACTTATATGCAAAGCTTTCTCCCTGCCCTTTCCTTCTCTTTCCCCCCCTCACTCTCTCTTTCTCTCTCTGATTCGAAATCGCAGTTCTTTCGAATGAGAGACAGTCGACTAGTTCACCCTTGTCGGTATCTGCTCTTGCGCGCCGGAGACCGCTCCGCGTTCGTACAGAAATAGCCTTAGAGCCCGACGACGACGCACGCCGAGACGCATATTATGCAGCGGTACCGCCGAGGTGCCGCTCTCGAGAATGCGATTATTTTCTCGCGATCGTTGATAGCCGTGCGCAACCTCCTCCTTTGCGTCTGCAACGGAAGATCAAACACTCTGCCCATTGCGTTCGTCGTTTGAGCCGAAGGCAAAGAGGGGGGGTGCAATTACTATCTCTCTGATCTCTCGAAGAGAGAAGAGAGAAGAGTTCGGTTAAATTATTATTATGGTTAAATTCAGAACGTAGCTATGATCATTTCAATGAGTGAAATCAGTATGATTTGAAGAAATATGAATGACGTAGTAATCTGTACTAATC
The DNA here is from genome assembly GCF_030848805.1 of Temnothorax longispinosus. NCBI lineage: Eukaryota > Metazoa > Arthropoda > Insecta > Hymenoptera > Formicidae > Temnothorax > Temnothorax longispinosus. The sequence continues at coordinate 7,978,694 of NC_092360.1, forward strand.
GGAAATGCTACAATGTAAAACGGCAAATGCTGAGGGACTGTAAACTTAATTTTCTCTTGGTTGTGCATTTTCCGATTTGATAAAAAAATTTCAATATTTCGATACAAATCCCAAGTTTTAAAAAGTTGCTATATCTAGAGATGCATACTAGCGTTTACGTACCATGATGCTTATAACAGCCAGAAATACGATGTAGGGAAATCGCTATAAATATTTTTTGTGTATTTTTTCGGCAAAGTGAACCTTCATAAAAATTAAACGCGAGAATGATCGGATATCGTTAAGTTTCAATCATTATTTTTAAACGCGTCCATGTTAAAGATATGGGGACTTTCGATTTGAAATACCGAGGTTGGGATGCGTCTCTGTGTGGCACGGTGTTCACCGACCAGTTCTTAAAAAGCTGTCCAGCTGGAGGCAATAAACATTCTTGCTGACACGATTATTGCAGCCGCGCCGACAGAATCTATTAAAAGTCGTGTCGATGATGCATGTGTAGGCGCCCCGATCGTAAAACTTTTGTTTACGAGGGCAAAGATACGATCGGTCGCGCAAACTCATTAGACTCCGAGTCGCTCTTAGGCGACGTATGTACATACATTCTGCAAAAGGCAAATCTATTTTTCTCTGATAAATCTGCATCAACCGGTCTAAAAAGTGATTAACGAATATTCTGTCTAAAAGGACACGATCTTCCGTTCTATTGTCACTTTTTAAAGCATCATTCAACATATCCCTTGTAACGAAGAATTTTCTACCAAAAATGTTATATTTATTAAAACATTTATGTGTAACACTATTATATTATATTATAAGTGCTCTAAGTAAGAGAGGTCAGGCTCTTCGTAACATTAAATTACTAAAAAACTGTTGCATTCTTTATTGACGTTCTTTATTGATGGAACAATTGACTAGTGAAACAATTGAAACTGCTACGGTTTAATAATTGAGAGAAAAATCGAAAAACCGAAAGTTATACTATAAATACTACTGAAGAGAAATATCGAATAGCAATTGTAAAGTATTCCATGTGCTTATTTCAGTACTGAGACATGAATAATTTTTTAGATACACGCTATTAAAATATAAAGATTTAACAAATTTCTAATTTACAACTTAATCGCCAAAATATGTCAAATAAAAAATCAAAAAATCAAATTTTAATTTCTTAATCAATTTTATCTAAAAAGAAAACTCCATCATAGAAAATAAGGTCGCAAAAATATTCATATATGTATACATCAATTTATTTTACATTTTGATATAGACGAGATTATTTTATTACTTTGCTAGATTCGAACAAAGTGTCGTCTGTGTGTAGATTATTTAACGATCATCATGTTGGCGATCTTGAGAGATCCTCGTCATTGGCGAGCCCGACGTTGAAGAGCGAGGGCGAGGTCGAAAGTAGGGGAGGCGAAGGGATGAAGAAATGATAGAATTTAATGTCGACGGCGCGCCGTTTGATAAGATGGGCAATATATGTACAATCATGGTGGGTCATCGAGTCGTTACTACCGCGTCGCACTGACCTTTAAGCGCGGGGGTCAATTCTGACTGTGTTCCTTCGTCCGTGTCACGTACTTACGGTGGTGATTTTCTCATGAAGCGCCGTAATTGACGCGCCTACCTCAATTCCGTCACACTTTCGCCGGATGCGATTTTCGTGGCGTGTCTCGCGATACGCGTCCGTTGAATGCGAGGATTGGGATCGGCGTAATTTCGATGTAATTTCAAGACTTCATGCTGACTATAATATGGAGAAACGTATACAAACGCGCAACGATTTCTATATTTTTAGTTCCATATTCGGAGCTCTCGTACGACGATCGAAGCCGGGCGTAATTTTGGTTCCAGTTCAGATTCAACGCTATAGAAAGTGATATTTAAATTAACCGGTGACCTCGAAAAAAAAATGGAAATTAGGAAATAAAAGCTTTTAAAATAAAAGTTTCTGTTTTTTCAGACGCGTGTACGCAAATATTCTTCTCTATTCCCTTTATATTTATCATATATATGTATAAATATACATTTCCTTAATTTTATCAAATTTAATTAGATCAGGTTTAATCGATAAAAGACTCAGACGAGCAGGCAAAGCATCGTTTCTGAAATCATTTCTCTCTCTTACGAAAACGTTTCTGGTCCAGGTAGACGTGCGATTACATTTGCGCGCAGGTGTAATCGAACCGTACCGATCGATGTACCGGATGTAGAGAACGATGCTGAATTGCGTTCGGTACATTGTACCCGCATCGTTCGCAAATGCGACTAAGTCTTGGACGTTTACACATGTTCGCATTTGCTGGTCGCGCACACTCGTCGTATATGCGCGCCCACTATCGCACGCGCGCATGATGTAGGAGTCGATGCGTGTATACACAAGGCGCGCTGTGTCAACGCGTAGAGTGCGTATCTCATCACTCTCGGCGGTGTTCACGCGCGCGCGCGTGTGCGTGTATGTGCGTGCGTGCCTGCCTGCTTGCATGCGTGCGCGCGTAAATGCAAGCAACACGCATCGCATAGCGAGTCGCGTTGAGATCGCATCGCTGTCCTCCAAAGAATTCTTTGTTATTTATAGTTTATCAGAATGTATCGCGAAATACGGTGTAATTTACCTACTAAACACTGAAGTATTTTTCGTATATATTAAACACATAATAGAAAATATATTATGAAAGTTCATATAGGTACGTGAGATGCGTGTTAAAATACACTAAACTATGTCCAGAAAATATCAAATCTTTAAATAAATTTTAATCTTTGAATATAAATTCTGGATTTATAAAACTATATTAAAATAGTTTTTATTGTAATGATACTAGATTAATTGTTAAATAAAATTTGACATATTTAATAACCCACATTTAACTTCATTGATATTGTTAGCGATAATATACTGATAATAGAAGCGATATACAAATTAAATTCGATTGAATGTACAATTATGCTAGTTAAATTAGTAACAATGTAAAAACATATTGAAAATTTCTACTCTCGTTTACCATAAAACGGAAATGATACAACATATTTTCTCTTATAAATTTTATATATTTCGATCTCTCATATACAGCTTTATTGATCTCATCAATCATTTTCGACAAATTTTTTAAATCAATTTTTCTTCTGGTAAACCGGATTCTTTAATCGATTTTATATTTCTGTCTTTTCTTCCTTTCATTATCGAATAATGCTATACCAGTTGGGCCAAACTATCGCGCACAGTCGTGTCTGTATGCAATTTACGTATTATCGCCTAACGTAACGAGTCATCTGTAACGCCAGCAATCCGCTCACATACCGATCGACGCACTCTCTTCTTCTCTCGCGCTAGTCCATTAACGTCCAACGTTGTACAGTCCAATGCGTGCATCTGCGTCGTCCGCATTGCCGCCCGAGACCCGTTGCGTTCGGCATCGCCGTCGATGCGCGAAACGAAGAGAGAAAGAGAGAAAGAGGAGGTTGGCGAGGTATGACCAAGAGTAGCGACAGAGGAGAGAACGTGCGGCGAAGAAAGGGCGGCAGGGAGGGAAAGCACAGAAGCAGGAGGAATCTATAGGTGGGAGAAAAGGAGGGAAGGAGGACAGAAGGAAAGGATGAGAGGCAGGAAGAGACAGAACGAGATACGAAGTGTCGGTGCATGGTGACGAGGGGCGCGAGAGACGTGGCGATACTCGGTGCGAGAGCGCGTGTGCAAGGGAGAGAGAGACAAGGAGAGAAAGAGGGAGAGAGAGAGAGAGGGAGGGAGGGGGGAGAGACCACGCGGATCGACCAGGGCGAGATAAAGCGAGACGGTGCGATCCGAGAGATCGTTGAACTCGACCAGTGAGCGCAGGCAGTCTGTGCTCAATGCGCGGCTGCGTGAATGTGCGCGAACACGCTACGCGCGCGTGAGAGTGCACATCGGTGCATCGATATACGCGCGACGCGGTATATCGCGACCGAGGAGGTGCATGTAGTAGGGAAGAGCAGTACAGAAGGGAATGGAGGAGGAGGAGGAGGAGGTGATGCGATAGCGGGGCGGCGGGGGAGAGTATCGAGAGAGGGAGAGTTGGAGTGATGGAGAGGGAAGCATAAGGCCAGGCCAGTCAGTAACGATGTCATTAGTTTAGTCAGTCAGCGAGTCAACAACTACGGTCCTTCGCAGGCGTTTCAAGTGGGTCCTGCGGACCTCTCTCGCTCTCTTTCTCTCTCTCTCTCTCTCTCTTTCTCTCTCTCTCTCTCTCTCTCTCTCTCTCTCTCTCTCTCTCGACCCTCCGTCTCGCGTCGCTCCTCCCTTTCCTCCTACTTTTTACGGGCCCTTCGCGCGGTCTGCGCCGCTGGTCAGCGGGGGCTTCGGGTGTCGCGGTTGGCTGACCCCATGCGTCGCGATTGCAGGAACATGCCAAGCGATGACGATTCAAGTTCGACGATGAGTGCATCTCGCGATCGCTTTTCGGACGAGCGGCAATATGCTCGCTTTTTTTAATGTTTTTTTTTAAATAGGATTATCTCTTTGGAGGAAAACTGCTGAAAATATTACTCGTTAACATATAAAATTTAGTACTACAAAGTTTATAGAGCTGCAATAGAAGAGTTACGTGCATTCGGTCGAAATTACTTGTTCAAACATTCAAAATATTTATAATATAATATATATTATAATTTTGAGTTGTTCTTTCATTTTTTTTTCACTTAAGGGGACGTGTTACTCGGCCAAATAGATTTCTAAAATATGGAGATTCGGAGTTGATGTAATTTCGATGTTACATCGAATCCTATAATTATCGAGTTAGATCTCCGCTTAAAAGTTGAAATTGAAAATTAAATTAGATGTCACTGACGTTGTTTAATTTAAATACTCAAAACATGAGATTTAAATGAAACTGCGCAGTTCAAGCTCTAGCCGTTTCGTGTACACAAGATCCCAAGCATCAGACATTTCATATATGCGCGTCAAGGTGATTACGTTATGAGCGAGCGGGCTCGTAAGAGGTGTACCTTTGTCACCGCAGCATTACGTTAACCGCCAATTAAAGCCATCGCGGTTAACCCTGCTGCGCAATTTCTTAATCGCACGCGTTTTCACGGAATACACGCTCTCTGTCGTAATGAGGATTATAGATAGCGTTTCTCTTACTCCGCCGAGAACTCGTGTCGTGAAAAATTCTCTCAAGCCAAACGTTGCATTCGTTGGGAATTATTTCATCTGGAACGCTCGCCGGCGAACGTGATTGACATGGTGGCGTCGTTGAGTTTCGAGTCACTCTGTCTTCTAACGGATCATATAATAACGATAATTGATACCCGCGAACCGATTGCGCGGTGTCATCACAATAAGAAAATCTTCACGGCTTCTCGCGTGATCATGACGCATCTGCTATGTGATATTCTCATTCGTATTCATACAACTGTGGATTTTTATTCCTCCCGAGTACCATTTAAACTATCGCCTATTATCGCAAGACCATTTCAACCGAGCCGTCGAGCTTCGATTTTTCCCGATTTTTATTGTTTGCCGCTTGGGAACGTAGCCCGAGTTGACACGTGGCGCTAGTTAATACGCAATTTTGTAACATGCACGAGACATTTGGTTGACCCGTTTTCTATTTTCGTTCTGAACTGCATTCAAATTTCATTATAACGGACAGACAGAGCCAAATCCTCATTATAACGAAATTTGGATTCTCAGCCAGTAGCCAGTGTCATGTATCCATATACAGAGCGTATAAACTATCGCTAGTCTTTTATTTACATAGCGTTCGATGAATGAGTGAATAAATTTGACGTAAAGAGACGCATCTAAGTTCCCTCTGAATGAAATTTCATTGAATTTCGGCCGAATAAATTTTTACTACATGTCTATCTTTAATTATAAAAGTGATGTACGATATCAAGATAAAAAATGGCACATAAAATAATACAGATTTCGACTCAAAAAAAGTGTTTGAACGATCTTCGAGGTATGCGCACTTCAAATCTTTACTCTTTCCTACATTTACTCCAAATTTATTTTATGATTTTCTGAGTTATTCTTTTCATTTTTTTGTTGTAATTTTATTTTTTAAGAAAGATAAAAGATCTTATCTTATCTATACAATTTCGCACAATTTCAACATGAAATTTCATACAAATTACTCGCTGCTTTTCGTAATAATGTTTCGTAATAGCTCCAATAATGAGAGATGCTCCTCGCGATATAATTAAACGCGTGAATAAATGACGCCTTTTGATCCCTCTAAATTCGCAGAGGCCTTCGGATGCATTTTGCGACGCGTGCACGCTCGTGTCCGCGAGAAAGCAGCTTGTCGTCGTCGTCGTCGTCATCGTCGACGCATAGAACTGTATATCTCGAGTTCCGCAGCCGGCTGCATGCTGGAAGTTTCCCAACGCGTTTTCGCGGCTCCCGCGTCTCCTCCGTCAACGATAATAACCGCGAGAAGCATACAATCCGCGCGAGCGACGACGCCGCGCGTTGTGCAACGTTACAAGCCGCTGCACCCGCCGTTGCATCCGTCGCTGCACCATCTTCGACACCACCGTCGTCACCTCCATCGTCGCTGCCGCCGTCGTCGTCGTCAACGTCGTCATCGTCGCTAGACGAGAGAACGCGCGCGCGCGCGTTCGTTCGCTCGCTCGCACGGTGGCGGCGATGCAACGCCTACGTGTGTGTGCTTTATACGCGGGTCAATGACTCGGTCGAGTGCATAGTGCCGCGCACGCGCCGGTATATATATGCGTGCGTATATACATATATAAGACGCGCGAGACGAGCGCGAGGTGCGCGCGCTGTGCAACGCGCGCGCGTATGCACTCGCGACGCATTAAATATGTTAATGCACGGGCGAGCTCTGATTCTGGTAGGACGGCCAATATTCCATTGCTCCGCGTCGACCCGGCGGCAGTATCGCATTTTTGTCCTGGAGCAGACTACGGTGCACCTGCGAAAAACCAGAGTCTCCAGGCGGAGCGGAGGGCAACTCTGCTTCCGCCGCGTTTCGTGCGCGTGTCTGTTTCGCGTGCGTTGCATTAGAGCACGATTATTAAAGACGCGTATATATGTATCTGTGTATAATTTCGGAGTTCCTATTTTAGAATTGTATATTCGGTACTGTGTCTGGGGAAAAATGTCAGGCCTAATTTCTCTTTTTTTTTTGTTATTTTTAACCATCCGAATTTAAAATATTATTTTTTATTTGATTCTTTTAACTTGATTTTACTCACAGAATATCACGTTAAAAAAATATTATACTTAGATTTGTATAATAATACCCGCACATTTTGTGATTATTAACATTTATAAGTAAGTTAATTTATGTAACTTGCAATTTCTCGAATTTTTACTCAAATGTATTGTCCATTTAAATAGTATTTAGGAATGGCAGTTCTCAAGAACACACGATTCTTGTGTATAATTATTTATGATTAAAGTATTATGATAAAAATTATAACGTAAATAATATATTATCTTTAGCGGTAAATATCAATCATTAATAATCTCTAAGAGAAAGAAAAAAATGGTTGCAGATTTCCAGAGAGACGTAATATTTTCTTTTCTCCAAGAGAGATTCCGCTCTCTTTATATTTATTCGCCAATTTATTACTTTCGACCGAACTTTCTGCAGTTTTTGTTTTAGTATATTGATTTTATGATTTAGTATATCGTTTAGTAGGTATATAGGTATCATAGTTTTAGATTATCAGTAATAACTGAATTTCCATGGAAAATAAAAATCTATTGCGGCATTCTCTCTCTCTCTCTCTCTCTCTCTCTCTCTCTCTCTTCTCTTTTCTCTCTTTACCCGCTTGCTTTCCACCATCTTATTAGAGAGGCGATACGCATTGCCATTAGGATTTACGATATACATCGTTCGTGTCCGCGCATATGCACCTCTTATATCACGGCTCATTAACGTAGTTAATTAGTTTAGTAGTGCACGCAAGTGCACGGGCTCCACTTACGCTATTGAACCATATCACCAATCTTCCCCACGTATTTAGTGAAGCTGAGGAACTCTTATCGCGGGATTTATGTGAAATCAAATCAAGCCTTGCATTCCGAGTGATCTTATTGGAATTCGGTTCCTGTCCTATTAACGGCCTTCGCGTCACTCGAAAGCAAGATGGTATGCAGAAACGTCGGGTTGATTACGTGGATATTTTCCGCATTCTATATTTTCGCCCTGTCCCGTCGCAAGAACAACATGTTTGATAAATTAAAACTTGTACTTTTGAACGTTATGAAATTATCGCGCTGGCAGCTGGCATTATATCTTTGTGTTAACGTCCATAACATGCTAATCGTACGTCTTTAAAAATACGAACTTGCTGTCTTTATTTTTCAAATGGTTTAAGTTCTAGTATTTTCATAATAACAATCAGACAAAACCGAGCGCTCATCGATGGAGAACTTTCGACGAATCTGTAATTAAATCATTCAGTGTAGAATTAAATGGTCATAATGCTTTTTTTAGAAATATAGGTCTCATAACGGTACATACCTTTTTCGGAACACCTTGAACAGATTAAATTCCAAACTGTCTGTGACGCAATCATGAGGATGAAGGTCGTTGTATGTACGGAATTAATAAACCGCCCGTTAGTTATGCGATTGCCGTAAGGGCATTTATCTCGCGATGCGATTTGTACGTGGCATCGAGCAAACTCGCATCCAATTCGACGGCGCGCAAGTGTTTTGCAACATGTTCGGCGCCTAATGAATCTAACCGCTCGAATATATACCGTGGAAGGTGAGTGACCTGCTCGAACGCGCCGAGACAGACTCGTCGGTCTAACAGTCACCGCGAAATTACTGTTAGACGTCCAAATAAGCCACGCTGTTGTCAGAATTATAGAAAAAAAAATCCGGGTAAAAACTGTTATAACTGTCAAAATCTTGAAGTAAATTTTTTTAAATTTTTTACCGTCTTATCACAACGTGTTTTAAATAAGCTTTTTTTTTTCATTTTCCAACATGAAAAATATGTTGAAATAAGATGAAATGTGAATAAAATAGTGAGATCAAATAGTGACATTTTACATATGATAAAGAATATATCATATATTATTTTACTCCATACACTGCTCAGATTTCACGATTTAATTATTTAGATAAAATACGATTTTAAGCCGTAAATATATTTGGGTAATATATTATGATAATTGTTTTGTCTAACATCGGAGAGGTATTCCAGCAAACAAACGAAGACGAAAAGAATTTAAGTGCTATATAAAAAACTTTTAGTTACGACGGCGGGGAGAGATACCATTATACGATGCCAATAAAATGTCAAACGGGACGAGCGCTACGGCAGCACCAGAGTCTATTATTAAAGTTCCCTGCATATAAGATTTATATGGTAAATAAATATGTAGAGAACGAATCATGTTGCTGCTGCTGCTGCTGCTGCTGCTGCTGCTAGGGGCATATTTTTTCGACGTTTAATGGATTTGAAGTTGTTCGAACGAGTGGTAGCGTTGCGAAAGAAGACGGGAGAACAGAAATCGATTCGTCGCGTAATGGAGAAACATATGTAAGCTCCACGTTCCACGATCGCATTTGTCATTTTGGCATCAGCAGGCGCGAGGGAATGTAAATCTTATCGGGAGATGTCTGGCTTCTAACGATCGTGAGCATTAGGAACGAAACCAAGCGGTTCGACGACCCCTTCGAATATTTTGGAACATGATCTCCTCGATACACAGGTCATGCGATAAAATTTCTTTTGACAATCCGTTTATTACACAATAATCTATCAGAGATAATACTGATTTCTTCGATTTATTGCTTAATACGTATCGACTTTATGATCGATCGTTACTATTATCGCTGTGTTCGCGACTATATTTGTTTTATCGATACTACTGTAATATTAATAACAAGAATTAATAACGATAACGATATTGTGATAATATAGAAACGGTTTTCGACCAATGAACCTTACTCGGTAAATTCCTAATCGATAGTTAGGACAAGTGGATGTTTCGACATAGTCCTCAACGGTGTCTGGCTCTCGTTCGAGTGTTGATACTAATTTCACTAAGTATCCGGCGACTAATGAAATGAACGTTAACCGCATCGGCTCGCGACGCGGCGCGGTCAGTGACCTGTTATAGTTTAGACTGTAAACGCGGTGAGATATATTCTCCCCGGTTCAATAGTCACTGATGTTAGATAACGCAGATGTACGCGCTGCGGAAAGGAGATATAGTGTTCGCGAGCTACGAATACGCATATTCGGGAATTTTTTGTGCAAACAGCTGATAAATCGTTTAGGAACTAAGACGTGCAGCAAGCGTGAGTAAATAGTCGTATTTATGAACAGTAATAAAAAGGATTGAGAATATTACAAAGTCAGCTATGTATATAATCAGGAAACGAAAGCACACATGCGAGTCGGAATACAGATGATGGAGACGACTTCTAAATGTTGATTAGCATCTAAAATTCAATGCAAAGAACTGGATTTCGTAACGGAAAGTTATTGTACTCGCTGTAACGTCGTAATAACTGTCGATCAGCTATGTCGCGCGGAGTTCCATTAGGACGATGTAAGGTTCACGCGGTTCGCGTCACCTCGCTTCTGCATAAAAATCAAGCCGTTACGCGCATGCCTGTCGAAGAATCGATCTCGAACGATGACGACACGCGTCATTGCCGGCTTCCAAAGATCGATGCACATTACGACTCATTAATTGCAGAGGGGAAGGGGAGGAAGGATTGACGAAGTCGGCCGGCGTGGGCACCGTTTGCGAGAACCGAACGCTAACGCGTGAACCTACTGCGGCAGGTCAGTGGCCTCGTTGTTGTAAGTGCGAAGGCCCGTTCTCCTGTCTAATAATCGCGCTGAGACGACTGTTAGTCACACAAATCCCGGGACAACTCAAATCTAAGCGATCTAGACAGTCACTCTAAGCCCCCTCACCTGTACGAGGGCCTGACACGTTGAGCCAGGCCTTGTTACAACAAAGGCTTCGTACGTGTCAAGATCTGTGAACGAGATTTTCGTGCGCGTAATTTGGTATCAAATGTACCAAAATATCCGTCCTTCTAAGGATGCTGTTCTATGCTATCTTTAGATGAACGATCTTTCCGTTGTTTAAGATGCAAAACCGTAGATCTCCGTAGTGTCATTTAGCGCTGAAAATTAATTCGATGAATTAAGTTTGTCAAGGACGGAAAAAATGGATGATAAACTCTTACGTCTTGCATAAATGGATTTTGATCTAACTGACAATGAGTTTTATTCCAAGGTTTAACTATCAAGATAAATACTTACTTAGCATATTGAAGTGATAAAATTGGTTGGAAATTTATTCATATAATTTTAGTATCTTTAGTAAATATTCTTTTGTTCTCCTTTTTTGCTCATTACAGAAGTTCGTCGGGTTACGTCCGTCCGAGTTACGTCTCTCCGAAGTTATGTAGCTAAAAATATAGAACTATTGATTTTGAGTCTGTTGAAGAGTTGCTATATCTCGCTTGAAATCAACATTCAAATGTTTTAATCATCTTTTCCATTGACTTAACACTGATTTCTTTCGATACAAATGTTAAATGCGTAAAAAAATATTTACATATAATTATGAAGTTGAACAAGTTAAAGTTACTTATAAATTTACTTTTTTAAGAGAAACTATTATGTTACCCAAATAAGTTTGTATATACATTCAATGATAAATGCTGTAAAATTTCGTGTAACAGTAAACTTCTGATATTGGTTCCGAAATTAAACTCAGACATGAAGAAAAAATCCGATATTTTTAAATTTGCTTGATATATAACAACAATTTTGAATTAAATCAAAATACTAATGATGGAATGTGATAAAAAACAATCGACGAAGACAACTTTTTCGACAGGTTTTCTATGAAAACTTATTTATTTGCTAGATGTTTAAAAGTTATATGAAAACGGACTGTAATTCTAATTTGTGTAGTGTACTGTTTTGAAAATCTTATAGATATTATCATTTACAAAAATTCGATTGTTAGGATTGTCAACCAAAAGTCGATATTGCGGGGTATGAAATTAAATATGAGTAGGGTAGATGAAAATTTCGCGTCGGTGGAAAAAATTTGGGGAAATCCTCAGCGCGGAAAAATGGCATGTAAGCTCTCTCGTCGTGAAAAGCTTCTCGGCTTGCGCGCATGTACTTAATGCGGCCGAAACGGCCGCGGCAGCGGCGACATCGATCGCGGAGCTACTTTCACCAAGGGTGAATGCCTTTCGACTTTATCCTCGCCTTCATCCGCCTTCGCGAGTCGCGGCGAAAAAAAGAGAGGAAGGGAAGATAGGGTGAAAGAGAGAAAGAGAGACGGTGAGAAGGAGCGCGAAGTACGTCATGTCTCGCTTCGTTCTCGAAGTCACTCGCACGATAACGGCGCCACGGCGGAACCTGTTGCTCTTTACTGTTTCGCGAGTTCACGATCGTTGAACGACGCTCATTTTTCTACGTGACCGGACGCACTCGAGCCGCCAACAATAGTGCATTAACCGGCTGCCACGATTGCAGGTCGCGTCTACGCGGAGGAAGAGAACTATAAATTCGAGATACAACGCTCGATTGGCGATTTCAGCGCCAATTCGATTATTAGCCGAATAATTCCGATGAACGATGTTCTCGATTATCGCGAGAATTGCGAATAAATTGGCGGAATCGTGCCCTGAATATTTTGTATCCCAATAACATAGATTTATGCTTAATTTTATTTGGTGTCGGTTTTAACTTTAATTAATTTTCTATTTCTATCTAGAATTTATCGTATCGATATCGGAAGTATTACAACTAACTTGATTGCAATCATTTTATAAAGCAATAATTAGTAAAATTTTGTCGTAATGTAATAAAATCATATACGTAAATATACGGTGCTGTACAGGAGTATCTTGATTTGTAACTAGATAAATTTTTTATTTTACAGGTAACTATATTGGGATATTCGTAAAACTGTATTTTTACCGTCCAACCATATCCTTGGATTACCGACTTCGCCTCGCGACGCCATTGTCGCACCGGTTGTCCGTCAAGGTACGATTTCCTTATTAAGATATATCCGACGAGGTCTTTCTGATTTTAATCAACGAACCTTGCGCGGCGCAATCTATTTTCGGGACTCGTTTTTAGGATGGCCCGTAATGTCGAGACTAACCGAAGGTTTAGCAATGAAATAACGTGGATGTAACTGCTGCACGAGTGTAGGTCACGATGAATGCGACATGATTTCTTTTTAATTGACGGAATTACTTTCGCGTTAGTTTCCTCGCGATTGAATCGCGCTATATGAGCATACACTCGATGAGTGAGTTTTATTTAATTTTAAAGTTTTTCATGCGTAAGCGCAATTTGATATTCTTACATTTCGATAGAAACTTGAAAATACAAATTTTTTTCTGTAAAATTTGTCGAATTGTTTAAGGTTTTAGCTCTGAATTAAGTTGTTACATTAACATGTGACATTACATTCAATAATCAAGCCAATAATAATGTCGTTAAAAAGATAACGGAGAATTGATTTACTCATCGCGGAGCATCACGTTGCTGGAAGAATTTTATTAACGATTCTCGATAAAGAATAACGTTCGCCGCAAAGTCTTCCGGAATTTGATTGAGCTCGCACGATCGGTGTCTATACATCGATAATTCGACGTAACGACGTCCATAGAAACGACATTTTGTTCATCGTTCTTTTTTGTATCGAGGGTCCGATGCACGACTCGCGGTTGCTCGTTGATCAAGCGTATTCGGTATTATACAATGGGGGATACTCGGGATGATTCGCCAGGTCGTAAGCACTTTTCTCGGTCGCTCGCTCGCGGTCGAGAACGAGGAAAGACGCGATAAGACGTGTGAGAGAGAGAGGCTGAGAAGGCGAGGCACGTGGCGGAAAGAGAAGGAGGCGCCTCCGACGTCCGGATCGGTTCGAGAGAGAGTCCTTGACTTTTGGAATGCGGACCATTGGTGCCCGGGCACATCCAGGTAGTCCAACGTGGTTACAGTGCGTGTGTACCGCGCACACATCGCCGTCTGCACGTAGACGGACGCGCGCGCGTTCTTGCCGCGGTCCGAACCGGCAAAGTCGGTTAAAAGTCCGGATAAAAGTCTCTCCGAGCGTAATCGCGGCCTCTCTTCGTCAGCCCGAAACCGAATTTTTATTTAACTTCCAATATAATTGCATCTTTATGTGAACGGATGGTGGCCGTCGTCGCCCCAATAATTAATCGAAATAAGGTGGATTTCCTTCGTTCACTTCCAAGACAAAAATTTAAGTGCTGCTCATTGCAAAAGTCGTTGTAATTTCTTTACGGAAAAGAACTGCGTTCTGTCTCTGTTTTTCTCTCTCCCTGTCTCTCTTGCTAAATAAAAGTCTTAGCTGTATATATAGAAAGTAAAGTACGCATAATACACGTATAGAAAAATTCACGCTTGAGCATGATTAAAGTTAAATAAAATAAAATTATAAGTGGTAGATTTTTTCAATATGTCATCTTGTTGCCTATGTCCATGTTTAGTACGTTCGACGCGTTAATAATTAAATCGTGAAAGTGATATTGTGCTTTTGGAGTCTTTGATTCACATTATAAACGATTAGTTTCTGACATCGCTTGATGCATTTAGGCTAAATATATCTCAGCCATCTAATAAGAGTGTCTGATAAGAAATGTATACACTGCTGCCCTGTTATCTGCAAGCAAGCGACTCGAGATAAGGTTGCGTAGCCGATATCAATTGAAAGTGCATCTACTCCTGCAAAACTCTAATTAATACATGACATTATGAATTGAATTTTTATTATACATTCAGTCATAGCAGTTATAAAAAAAAAATCAGAAATTTTGTCGCCAGAAATTCTTCCTATTTTCTTTTAGCCGGAAGTTGTAATATAACCTTTTGAATCTCAATACATTATAAAATTAAGAGCGATAATTTACATACGAAAGAAAGAACGACTTGTTTCTTGTGAATGAAAATATGTTGTTATGGTAATATTTGAAATGCGGATATTTACCATTCATAGGTCTGAGAGAAAATTTTAATCTTATAAATTTCCGATTTGATTTATTTACACTCCCACGTTGCTCTATTAATTACATTCAGATTCTAGCGCGTCTAGTCGCGTAAACTTTATATTAAATTATGAATATGTGAATTGCTCCTGACCGTATTTCTCACCCTCGCTATTTAATATTCATAAGAAAATGTGTATCACGAGATATCTCAAGATTTGCATATCTACGTGAGTCAATCGCTGAATCGGTCAATCGGGTAGATCAACTCGCGGATTTCTGTTAACAATCACGGTGACATTGATGTTTCTCGCGTGCGGATTCAGAATCCACGTGCGCGGATTGTTACGTGAATGAAAGTCGCACTACTACGTACAATGAATCAGCTATTTTTGAATCTAGTATGCAGAACAGGCCAATAAATATCATTCAAGGTTCAGCCTTTACTCCATATATACTTGGAACGCAAGGCGCGCGAAGCATCGTTCTGCTCTCGCTCGCTACGATATTACAGTTTGGAAATTTATATTGAGAATTCTTTTCATTACATTCAATAATTAATTATGCGAAGCGTGTCAGAGAAATAATCTTTATTTTATGGCCTGTCTTATATTTACTATTTGAATTGGAATAATTAAATTTAGTTAATTATATATTTCTTTTCCAAATACATTACGAATGAAATGCAAGAAATGTCTGAATTATCGAAGGAATTATCGACGTTAGTTTTATCTTTAAAATACGGCACTAAGAATAAGTTCTAAGTCTTTAATTCATTTATAAATATCTAATTTATTTATCAGTTTGCCTACTACCTCGATTTTAGAGATTCTTAAAATCCAGATTAGGAACAAATGTGGTAACGAAAACGTCGCGATACAACTCCGATTAGAGTCGCATCGATATATGACGAAGCGTTTTAGCTTCCATGTAGAAATGTTCTTTATTTTTTATTACAAAAGAGTATATATATAAAAATTCAATGAAATTGTCGTACAACTGCTTTCGCGTAACAACCATCGTGCGTCTCGTGGGTCTCGCCCTGACGACCTCTCGATCGGATGCAAAATTCGGCGGGCGCGCGACGTGCGCCCGGTACTTCGCGACACTTCAAGGCCTAGTTTTGTCTCGGTCAAACAGCCGAGCTTTTCGTCGAAACGTCGGCAATTTTTGCCAAGACCGCGGCCACGTCATTCCACGCTCCTCGCACGCTACTCGCGTCTGACAAGTCGCGCGCGCGAACGCTCGCATGCACGCACGCACGGCATACCCGCACGCATCCACGCACGCACGCACGCACGCAGGCTGGTACACACGCGCTGTAAGCAGAGACACGCGCGAACGACCTTGCATTTACTTTGCATATATACGACATGGCTTTGAGCATGGTCACACGGAACACAACCTTGGCGAGAGCATAAACGACCGGCGCTGCGAGAGAAGAGAAAGAGTGAGGAATGGGACGAGGAGAAAGAGGAGAAGAAGAAGGAAAAGGAGGAGAAGGAGGAGGAGAAGGAGGAGAAGAGCAAGGGGTAGAGTTGTGGGGGGAAACCCGGGGCGCGGACCCACGTCACGCCACTTTCAGTTTTATCGTCGTATATCCGGTCACGGTGTGATTTCCTTGCTCCTCCAAGATCCTACGCTGGCTTACACTTCGCGTTCGTCTTCGTAAACACTCCTCTGTCTCGCTGCCAGTGTCGCGGACGCGTACACCTGGCGCGATACCGTGTCTCTTGATAAATCGCGCTTATATCGATGATCGAGCGATATCTAGCTTAATATCGGTATCTTTTTCCATGCTAAACCCGTCATACGATATTATCACGCGATTTTACCCGGTACGTGTTTGCCTATAGTTCGTACACTGCAAGGATATTACGTAAGCTTACCCGCGATGGGTAATTCCATGAAAATTCACTTGGCAGCAACGTTCTATGTGCTACGAGTGCGATCTCGACGTAACGCGTTGCAAGTTCATTCATGTCCGCGATGGGAAATTGAAATCACGCGTTGACAGATTTCTTCCTCCGCGGCTGAACGTGTCAGACTTTCTCTGTGCATATATTTTCTCTGTGCATATATGCTACTTCTCGTATTTATGAGTACTTTATTTTAGATAAGATCGGCCGAAATTGTAACTCGATTTTTACAGCGCGATTAAAAATTAATCTCAAAATCTGGCAAAATACTTAAAAAGATTGCAAAATCCTCTCCTCTGCTATCTCGCATTATGACTAAAGCGGATGCGTTGATATACAAGTGATATTATAATTCCGTTATATCTTTCATAAATCATTTTGCCGACAGCAGCTACAGATCTGTCTCTACCAGATAACCGCATGCAGCAATCGCTATATAAATTCCGAAGGTATAAGTATGATTGATATATCAACTGCCCGTATCTTATTTTTACAAATTTGCGCTATATTGTGAACGCGTTCAGTTTAGTTTATTTCTTCTATATAAAACTAAACTTTAATACCGACCTGGCAGTAAGCCTAAAATCGTCCTCCAAGAAAGTTCATCTGTGCTGTCGATAATTCACAGCCCGATTCATCCGAAAACTCATCGTCGCGCTCTAATATCAGACATTAATTAGCACTTTTTTTAAAGTCATAAGGTTGGGCTTAGTTTTATTATACGTCTTCGATATAGTGTGTTCTCCGAAACGACGATTGCACCCAGCTATAGTGCATTTAGTCGGGCTAGTGCGAATTTGTCAAAATATGCAAGGTAAACGTCGCTCACCAATCAATATTACTCAAAGTCGACAGACCGTCTGGCGTACCTGCGCCGGCGTACCTGCCTGCCTGCCTTGCTTCCTGTGATCGAATAAGTTGGATCACGTTGAATCATGTCCCACCATCACGTCGAGCTCCGTAAAAATTCAATCGCGATGGAAATCGGATCACAACGTATGATCCGCGTGCCGCATCGTGCGACATAATTAATGAATGATGGCATTGCGCTCGCTTCTCGAGAGAATTTTCTCTCTTTCTCTCTCTCTCTTTCTCTTTCTTGTTCCCGCATCTCGGGATCTCTCGGTATCACGCGCGATCCCACGATGAATCAGCGCTCGGAATTTCGGCTAGGTCCGCGCTGGCTGACCTCAACGAGACTGAAAGTGAGAATTTTAGCGCCTATCAAGGCTGCCCAAATGCAGTCACTCGGATAAACACACATGCGACGATCGCCGCCATTGACATTTAACACGCAACCACCGTGGACTGGTGGAGAGGAAAAAAGATGGGCAAGAAACGGACGAAGAAGAAGAAGAAGAAGAAGAAGAACGAGAGGAGAGGAAATCGCGATGGCGATGGAAGAGAAGGAACGATGGCGACGGTACCGATGGTACGTCGATTTCCTGACCTTGAAAAAAAAGAAGCTGCGAAATGGCGATTGTTGCTCAGTATTACTTACAACTTTTTCGAAGAAGAAGATACGTGGAGGGGGAGGGAGATGGAGATGGAGAAGGAGGAGTGTAGAAGGAGGAGGTGGAGGAGGAGGAGAAGGAGGAGGAAGACTATGACGATGATGACGAGGCGGAGGACTGCACGCGGGCTCTGTCTTGTTTTTCGGGCGTCGGTGCACCGGCGCTCGAGAATAAGCATCGTAAAGATCGAAATTGCTTCTCGGAACGTTTCGACTCTCGCCAGATGAATCTCTTAAAATATACCCGAAATTCCACGTCCCGCCAATATTTGCACGAACGAGGCGGCAAGATATACCCACGCGGGTTGCATCGCGCCTTTTAAACCCCCAAGCGTCTCGACGACGGCGGCGGGGCCATGTGGACGTAGTTTTTATTGTTGCAGAGCTGCTCGATCCGGATCGAGAGGAAAAAACTCATGCATCGTTCGTCAGAACTCGAGAGACCTTTTTGCGACGTTTAGAAGTAGGACTCGGTCGGCCGTGCGGAATCGACGCGTCGAAGAAGACTAATCGCAAAAATAAGATCGATGATTACACGTCGGAAACATGTCTGTAATAGTGCACTTTGACATAATCCATATAAAACAGATTCGATAATCTATTATACTTTGGGTTGCAATTTTCTAATTCTTTGACTCACCATATGTCTGTTGGAGAATATTATTTTTTTAACGCATAGAGTGCTTCAGAATTGCTTGCCGTCCTTCTATAGAACACTTTTATAAAAAGAAAAAAAACTCTTGGTTACAGAAATAATTTATTTAGATAATAAAAGCTAATTAAATCTGAAGAAAAAGAGAGAGAACAAAAATATCCCAAAGAAATTTTATCAATATTGTTTACCATTTCGTCTGTTATGTCCCGAATGGTAGCATGGTAGCAGAGTTTAGCTCGAGCTAAAATGCATGAAATAAAAAACAAGGTCAATTCCCAGGGTGAATAAAATTAGACCATGGCATACGAATAAAAGGATTAATGACATCGCTATGTAATTAAAGTCTTCGTCGTTTTTAGCTTATATGTACAAACGGACAATCCAATAAATCAATGAATAATAGAGAGGGATTGGCCACAAAATATTTATCAAGTGAACCGACATATGCTATTTGCGTTTTCGAGTGTGAACGGTGATAAAATGTAATATTTCATGAAATTGGACGTATCTCGATAAGAATAACGATGCAGCGTCTTTGTTGCGTAACAGTGCAATTTCTGACAGAGATTTGCCAACATAAATTGCACATACTACTGTCTTTTGTACGGACAATAACAATCTTCCTCATAGAGAGGACGAGCATACATATGGACAATTAGTATGTCACCGGTAACTGCTTTAACAAACGTGTCAAGATAGCGGTCGACTTTATACTGGGACAAAGACGAATGGACGGCCGTTGTCGATGTCATTCGCCACTTCGCGAAGTTGGAGACTGCGAGGCTTATTGCAAATTCTGGATTACACTGTTAGACTGGGGTAGCACAACCGCGGAAATCCGACTGGAATTAACGCTAATCAATCGATCCTCAAAATGCAGTTTAGAATATGAAATTTAAAAAAATATCACAACGTATAGTAATATATGTCGTAATGTATTTAAATTTAGTAATTAGCAGTCGGGTATTGCACAGTAATGAAAATATTAATATGCGCGCAAAAATATGTATTATGCTTTGTTAAACGAAAGTTGTTCGATACCACTAGTTTGCAGTTTAAAAAAATTTGGAATTTAATTTGTCAAAATTGTATTGCAGTAATTAATTATTTATTGACGCAAATCGTGTAAAGTCTTGAAATTTCCATTCGTTAACAGAGAAATTAATACCGCAGATTAATTTATGTCATTAAGCTATGATTATAATTCGATGCGCTCGTTAATTCGCGCTTTGATATAAGGGCAATGAATGAAAACTCGTCGGCCTATTTTCCCCAACGACGGCGAGACGAGCGACACCCTCTGCTCCCCGTTTGTAGATCGAGAGTCCTCGAGTGAAAGTAGAACCTTCCTTCTCTAAGGTAAACTGGTGTGCGCTTGCTTGCAAACAGACGGAGAAACGGTATTACCGGGAAGGGAAAAAGAGCGAGGGAGACGGAAAGAAGAGAGAAGCGCCTGACTTCTTTGCGAGGAGGTGAACTAGTGTATATGCGAAGACGGAGAAACGTCATGAGGAGGAAGGTGAGAGAACTCGGGAGAAGGAGAGAGTAGTTGCATACACAAGGTGTCCGATAACTACCGTCGCGTCGCTATTTTCCTCTATATATATATAACTCTTGATGTGAAATAAAATCACTTCTGTCAAAGAATCAACAAGACGTTTTTACAATCCTTCAGCTATCATTATAGCGAATGAAAGAAGTTAAAAGTAAATTAAGTTTCAGAGATGTAAATATATACCACTCCACTCTACATTCATTTTCAAGCGAGCAGTGTTTGAGAAACCGTGTTTTTTATCAAAATATTTAGTGGCGTAAAAAAAAGATAGCGTTTAAGTAACAAGTTAATAGTTATACTAAGAAAAAGAAATGAATGAGAAGGAACGGTGGGAAAAAAACGACAGGACGCCCTGTATACACGCGCGTTCGCGCGAGAGAGGTCCGGCTGATCGAATTCGAAACCGCACGTCCACATGTCGCGAATTGTGGCGACTCGGGGCGGCTGGCCGCAGGTATGCGTGTGCGACATATGTATATATTCACGCGTTTACTTGCAAGCCGATCATGGCGCACCTGCGGATCGCGCGACGACGGTGGCCGTGACGATGCTGGTCTTAGTTACGGTCGGCTCGTCCTGGGTGCTTGACAAGTTCCCAGATGACCGGTTGGTCACTTTTCTCTCCGGAGTTGGTGTAGGTAAAGGATACAGACGGCGATACCCTTCCCCTCCCCTTTAGCCGTCCATCCCCCCGGCTAACTGTAGCCTCGGGTCTAACTAGGTCCTGAAGGAATGTCATGCAAGGCCCTTGTTACCGCGCCCTGTTAAGGCCCTTCCACGGGTTAAGGCGCTAGCCTCAAAGTTACGAGGTGCTTCACCCCGAGTTTCGAGGTCACGCATACCTAAAATGTAAAGGCGGAGAAAGACGGTGCCGTTTTTCTTCTATAATACTTTCACTTTTTGAAGTTCTTAGAGATACGTCGCTATATACTTCCACATTCTATACTAACAATAGAGCTTTCTATGACATTTTGTATGCATAATTTATAGTTGTGGCACTAATAAGATGCTTTGCGATACTTTGTGCTAATTTGTATTCATAAATATATATCTATTTTTTTTATCACGTATCTGTTGGTTGCAGAAATTTTTCTGTTTGACATCTCATATCGGGCGTAATCAATTGCTTGATCAAAACCAAAAAATTATGTGCAATATTGAATGCGGTGATAATAAAGAACAGCATATACAAATATGCGGTAAACCAGTAACACGTCGTACCGGACAATCCTTTAGTAATGATCTCGCTCTGCTCCGGCGCATTGTAAATATCCTTGGCGCACGGGTTTATCACCTTTCGCCAATGAAGCGAACATACATTTTCCAGAAACGCGTGGAAAAAAAGCGCTTGAATTGCACGCAAATTACACGCCCCTGCGATGAAAGCGTAAAGTGCGTTCCGCTGTTACATCGCGGGGATATTCCGGGAGTACGGGACACGCGGGGTCGAGGATAACTGTACACACAGTGATTATAATGATGGCGCGGTATTAAATGCAAACCCGAGATATTGCGTTTCTGCAACTCACAATCAGCCTTATTGACGCATTACGGCGTCGATCTGCGTCAACGTTATTATATTGGCGTATCCTACACGTAATTATTATCGGTTGCTATTAATATCGGGAATACAATGGTGGAGAATTGCGATCCTCGTTCGCGAAACGTATCCGTCTATAGTTACTATTAAACTGATATTGCAGAATTAATGTTCGGCCCATATATTGTAGAACATACGTATGTTTATCTCGTTCATAACATGCCGTCTCGAAATTCGTTTAAATTCGAAGAACGATTTTCAACGTAGGTGCTTCATTGCAATTTATGATTAAACTTTATGATGGAATAAATAACTTTAAACCTCGCTTTAAACATTACTGTGTTGCAACAGAGACATTAAAACATTTCTACTGTGGAAACTGGAGCGAATTTGCAAAGTAATTGTCCTCATGTTTTTTTCTTCTCTGCTTTAATTTTCAAATCTGTCCTAATTTTTTCCACGATTTATACAAAAGGGAAGATTTAGGAAAATTTGGTTTTTTAATGTGAGGTAGTCTCGGGCGATCGATTCGGTATCGCGTTTACCATGCGCGCGTTAAGAGATTGGGGAGATCTCACTCGTGGGACGTTGGAAGAACGAAGTGGACGAGATACTAACTCCGGCAATAAGCGCAATAAGCAGCGCGATACACGCGAACTGTGTCACAGCTACTCTTGAATGCAGGTCTCGAGCGAAGCGGAAGGAACATTTGCTTCGCGGGCGGATGCAAGACGTGGGAAGGTAGGAAATAATAGGAATTGACGAAGTACAACATCAGCGGAATGACTTGGCAATAATACAATGTTGCAGTGCCTCCCGCGGCCTACTTCCGGCTAGGAATTCTAATCCGTAATGCCGTGCTCTCTGCGACGCGCGTTCCCGATACCAGCGTGCAGCAGAATAAAACAATATCAGCGCCAGCTTGCTTTCTAAAATATGAAATTTGCTTCTCTCCGACAATGGTTATGATGCTCTATATCGATGCTAATTTAGCTCGTTTCGGCGAAATATGTTGTAAATCGATTTTACAAACTGGGTTTCATAGTGCGATGGAAAATCTCAATTCAGTGAGATTGTAAGAGCGAGATAAATGATCTAAAATCTTCTCTCGAGAAACTGAACGATAGATACATAAACGTGAAATATCTCTATATCAGTTATGTTCGATACCTATATGCGAAATTTCTCAATCTTCTTGTCTACGGGTCGTTCACTTTAAACACGGTTTCTTCATTCATAGCTGTTTAACGTTCGACTTCAAATATTTGTCTATCCGTGTGACGTAATATTCCGTTAAAGATTTTTAATCATTCTTATCGTCTAAAGACTATTGATGTCTTAACACTCCTTTTCACTATATGGATAGACCCTCAAGCTGTATAATATTTATAATATAAAGATTCGAAAGACATTAAAAGAGGACACTGAAGAATTAATCGCGTTTCTATGCCGTGCGGCTGCATTCTCGCGAATCAACCGCGACGGGACCACCCGCGCGCGAAGGCTTTTGCGAAAAGTGATTTACGACGGGCGGCCGTCTCTGCCGAAACAAGCGGTGCCGATTCGCACGTCGCGCGTCGCCGCCGTCGTGTCCGTCAGTTGAACCTGCATAAAATTCGACTCGATCCGAGGGTATATCGTGCTACCATCAGCACGAATCGCGCGAACCCAACCGATTCGCGACTCTGTCCGCGATTCGATACGAGCCTTCGCGCGACGCTTACGAAAATAGAAATATCTCCATCGGGACGAAGGACACATCGTTTTCTTTTCGTCCCTTTTAGCATGAATCCCCTCCCCCGTGAATCTCCCATCTCTTTCATCCTCGAAACCGGAGACCGGAGCAGGTCTTCGGGGCCGGTACCACCGGGGCCGATAGGAGGAAAACCTCCGTCGGCGTCGCGCGGCGCGGCGCGGTGCGGTGCGGTAAGGTAAGGGATCGCGAAATTAACCGCATGTGAGTGCTCTAAACGAGCTATTACCATTGCCGGGGCGTTTACATGGTAGGTGGTGATTACACAGCGCATTCAACGCCGGGCGAGACCAGACACTCCCCCCAATCCAATCGCGAGCGCGCGCGCACACACATACACGCGTAACGCTTATTTCGGCTTGTACGTACATACAGAGACACTCTCGCACGACAATCCGCGCGCTCACGCGCGCGTACTCAATTATGCACACGTTGTCCGACAGTGGCTTGACGTATACAACACATAGGCATGTTCATTTGTCTCCAGGGGTCCGGATGTTCCGCTTTTCTCCCTCATCCTTTTCTCCCGTCGGCTTCCTTTCCTTCTCGGTCTCTTTCTCTCTCTTTCTTCTTTTGTTCCTCTTCCTCGCTCTCTCCGCCTGCAATGCTTTCTCCTTCGTTCTTCCCCGTCGAACGTCCACCTATCGCGAGCCAGTGACGAAGAATTAATTGCGCCGGAGTCCTTGGCGCTCCTCCTCGCGGACGGACGGACGGACGGGCGCGACGTGAAGCGATCTTCTTTGTTCGTTTGAACGTGGCTTCCCGTATCGGCGCGCCGAGAATGCATATGCGTACGTGTATATGTGTGTGTGTGTGTGTGTGTGTGTGTGCGTTACGATGCGCTCGCGCGGGTGTACCGGACAGCGAGAAATGCACACATGCACCGTTGCTCCGGACTCTGAGACCCGAGTCCCGCGATCCGAAGAAGTCTTTGGGTCGACAGAGTCCGCAAGATTTGTTCGCGGGTCAAGGATGTCGGGTCGTCACGGGCAAGCCGATCGTAAGGCAATCGTGTGCAAACGGAGAGCTTTTCTCTATCTCTTTTTTTTCTCTTTCTCTCTCTCTTTCGATATATTTTGTGCGGGATCTGTCGCATAAAGATTGCGATAACAGGAGCTTAATGCCGTTGTTTCATTTACCGCGCCGTGATTTACATATTTTATTAACTTGCAATCGCAAGTGGGGTCGTAGCGACGTACGTTTAGAGATATCTTAAAACGCGAGGCTCACGTTATGCTATGCGTGCTTCATTCCGGGTAATTAATTGAAATTGTTGCATTTTTGAAACTTAACTGTAAATTATTTGAAAATATCTCACTAATGGCGAGAATTAAGGAGATACTAGTTTCCTCTTCATATTTAATGAAAATCTAATCGACTTTATACCGCTAAAAGTGGACGTCTTTTACAAGATACGTTTATGCTTTTTATTGCCTAGACTCTGCAGTCTCTCATAAAAGTCTGCTTTTAATTATTTTTACCGCTGCTTGTCACAAATATTTATATTTGATTACATTTCTTTCTTTTTTCATAACTTGGAGTTTATTTGTCCAATTTCGCTAAATCTCTAGAATCAAATTGATGTCCTATTCTTAGTAAGAGACAATTACTTGTGAATTTAATCTCTCTAAAATTTTCGGTTGACCCTGAAACCAACGGCGGGCTAACGCATCAAAGGTTCGTCCAGAGAGATCCTTCCAGCGCCAGAAAGGGGGATCAGGGCGATTCGTTGCAAGGCCCACTCCATTATATCCGAACAATATAACAAATAACCTCATCAGACTATCTCAGACGCCATTGTGAAGCATCGTCCGACGTTCGTTGGGGAATGTGCCTTTGCCCGTTTTGTTTCGAAAAAGGAACCCGCTTAGAAGTTCTGCTTCGTAAAGGTTCGACCATCTCGGCTCGGCTTTACGCCGGTGGTTTCATAATTCTCCCTTAGACTACAACTTTATCTGATATCTCAGCAATGCTTTATACGCTTGCCTACGTATCTTCTTTCGAATTCTCAGTCGCGAATATACATATGACTTAAAAACTTACGACTTAACGACTTAAAAACTCACGTAACTAAATGACCCGTTTTAATTATTTCGAGAACTTGTATCCCCCGATTTCCATCAGGCGTGGTAAATTTATCAAACTCAGTATTAATTTCGATCAATTCCGATTATACGAGTATCAATCCTTGACTTTCCTCAAAGACTATCGAGAGGGAAACGCAAAGTTCGAGCCGAATTTAAAATCCTTCAACATGTATCTATGTATGAATGTAAATCCTTCAACCTACCGCTTTGCGGTAGGTCAGGAACTTCGAGGAACAGACTCGAAACGGAATTTTCGAGATAAGAGGAGTGGGGGTGGCGGGAGAGGGCAGGTCTCGCGTTGTTCCGTCACCTTGTTGACTCGGACATTGTTCAGGTCGCCGGCCACGAAGGCGACGCTCGCCCGGGAACAGGAACGGCCCCGGTTGGCTCTTGGCGCGGATCCACAACGTGGCCGGACTAGCCAAGCGGGCTAGTCGCGCGATCAATTCCACCGACACCCACGCGCGACACACCGCCGGCCGCGGCGCGCGGCACGGCGACCCCGCGCCGTCGTATCCGTCGCGCTTGTTATCGGACTTTCCAAACCTTTTACGTTGCCGTGTCTCTCCACTTTATGCGTTGCTGCCCGGCCTACGTCCTTCAAACCTCAAGTTTATCGGGAATCGAGAAGTGAGAGTCTCCTCGCTCGTGCAGGGAGAGAGACTAAGGGGGGTGGGGCAGGGAGAAACGCGGCGTAACCTCCCGCGGTGGAATTTCGGATAAGTCGGTCCCTTTTTTCTCTCTCTTTCTCTCGACGGTCGCTTCATCCCTCTCTCATTCTCTGCCGTCGATGCGACACCCGTTACCTTCGCTTAACCATCCCGTATCAGATCGGCTAACGAAATTTTATGGCCCCCCGCCGCATCTTTTATGTTTCCTCGATCTTAGATTTTACGATCGCGCGGCGCAGGCAAGGGTGATGAGGACACGGGGGAATAAAACAGCAAGCGGGTTTTCTGTATTATTTGACAGAGTATCAGGCGCCGGAAGACGACTTCGTTGAGCGTTCCGATAGACGGATAGAGCGGTAACGATCGGCGGCATTAAACTCCAATCCCGAGGTAGTGGTAATGTTATTTCGAGCGTACGATGCAGATTAGCTCGCAGGATACGGTTAGACGTTGGCGAGGAGCCGGTTAAGCCAGTGGCATATATATCTCTCTCGCTCTCTCTTTCGGTGTTATCGCGAGAAATAACTTCGCGCCGGTTAGGTGTAATCAACTAATAAACTGTGCGCAAGGAGGTATAAATTTCATCGATATACGGTTCAAACGCTCACAGGGGTATAACGCGATCAACGCTTGTCTTCTTACTGTCATCGCATTGCCAAAACAGTGGAATCTTTATAAATTGCAGGCTATTCGTTATGAAAGCGCTGTTGCACCGTGCGACGTTTATTATCATAGTGCGTCACGGGAGCTCCAACATCCAAGATGAATTAAACATGACTGAAATGCTATATCGTATACACCTACTGATAAATCCTTTATTTAAACGTCACTTAAAACATCTCTTATTTAATCGTTCTTACCATACATTTAATAATTTCAACATTGAGATATTTAATTGTTCTTGCATTATATATTTATGTAACTAATTTACATTGTACGTGAGATTTGTGTATTTAATAGTTAAGCAAACTGGAATATAAAAAATTTTTTAAATTGAAATATAAGTAATTTGTTCAGATAAAAGTAATCTTAAAATACTAAACGAATAAATTTAAAATTAAAAGTTAGAAGCGATTTTTTTAACTCAGATTAGGAAGACATAAGTCTATTATTTATTTTAGACCAGTAGTCTAAATTTTAGTGTTAAATTTTACAAATGTTTTTTTAAAAATTCACTATATACGTCTGCGTTTATATAAAATGCCTGGATCTGAATGAAATTAGATTTCTTTTATTAGATCTATTATTAAATTACGAACGTATGATTATATATTATACACTATCGATTAATTTTATTCAATTTATATATCTTTATTACCTTTTATGAATTTGAGCTGCTATCGTATCTTGCTATAATGTTCTAAATGCAATGTCTATAACTATGTAACAATATTCTAATTATAACCATATATCTAACTACGTCATTTCGTTTATTCACGATTAGAAGTGTCCAACGCGCAAACGCTGCGTCAGGAAATGTAGAACGCGAGTTCGGGTCTAGGCTGAGTTATTCAGATTAATTGTCTTTTAACATTGCTCGCGCAGAAACGGACAGGCTAACGCTATAACGCAAGCAGGGCCCGCCCCGCAGCGCTAACTCGTGACATTGCTAGTCATGGTGTTAATATTCACGATGACGTTCACAGTGGAGTTTTTTCCTCCTTCGCAACTATTATTCGCCCTTGACAGCCAGATTAAATTAGGCATCTGAACGCAGTCAGGCGAGAAGACTTTATCGATACATTCGTGCATAGACGAATTTAGCAATCTGCTTTTATTAAATTGCATATAATTTTCGATCCCATTGACAACGCAATACATCGCGTTGTGCGTCATGACAGCTGGAGAGTCACTCATGGTGACACAACTCGCCGAGGCGCAAATATTTGCATCGCGACGAGTAAAAGATTAATCTTCATCCCGAATATGTTGAGCTTGTCACGTAATGGCTGTCCCGGATATTTTTAAGATTGTGGTGTGCGACTTTCGTCACACTCGGTATATTTGTTGAACTCTCCCTTGTATAGGAAATTAATAGAAAAGATTTATCTTATAATCGCGTAAAGATTTGAAGACTTAGATAAAAAAGATATATTAAAATCTTTTAATCTCCGGTTTAATTAAATTTCTGCTAGCATTATTCTAAATTCGACTAATATCTTGGTTAAAGAAAATTTAGAGATGAAAATTTAAAAAGTTTAAAGTAAAATAAAATAAAATTTTAAAATTTTAAATTAAAAACGAGGTAATATTTATTTTCTTTTCTTTTGAAGTATTTAATATGGCACGTATTACTACTTATCATACGTTATATGTATGATATATGAGAGAGCAGATTTATGTTTCTCTGCGATAACTTTTAATGCTGCGTTTCTAATTTCCCGAAACTAATAACGACGGCAAGGCACTTCTCCGAGATTTGTTATTTGAAAAATGATTTCTCGCCGATCGATCGCCGTTTCTACAATCGTGTTGAGATCGCAGATGATCGAACGCCCCCGGAATTTGTCCCGGGGATGTGGGGTCATAATATCATAATACGCGTAAAGGATCCTGATGTATATCGTACGCCAACGCTGGTGCACGGCACCAGCACCAGAAGAAGAAAGAAAGATAGAGGGAAGAAGAGAGAGAAAGAAAGGGGGCAGGATAAAACGGATAAAGAGTTGAACGGTGTGAGAAAGGACGACGGTGGTAGTGGTTATAAAGATTTGTAGGGACAGGTTCCCCGACGAGTAGCGCACAGCTGTTGCGTCCTCACCTCCTAGGTAAGGTAGTCCGTAGTAGATCTTCCTCGTCTTCTCCACGTCGTCTTCGTCCTCACGTTTCCCGTTCGCACTACCTTCACCGTACACCCACACCAGCACCGACCCGCACGCGCGCGCGCGCGCGCGGGCGCCCGCTGCCTACCCACCAACCTACCTACCTACGGTGATCCTGCCCGGCTAACACACTGCCACACTAACAACCAACCGCCATTCTACCACGTAACGGTACATCACTCCGCTCCTATGTGGTCCTTTCGGTTATGTCGCGGCCGGGCAGCTGTGGAGAACGGCGACGTAAAGACGGCGACGGAAGTGCGTGACGGCGAGAGGGGGAGACATTGCCGCCGCGAAGGGGCTGCGGGAGGGAGGACGACAAAACGGGACCGGGAGGACCGGCAACGAGAGCGAGAGACAGACACCCAGTTAGGGACCAGCTCCGGCACTTACGTCAAACCGCCGACGAAATTTCGTAACTGGCGATCGGAAACGCGAGCACAGTCAATCACCCCGTGACAAATCGTTACGCTCGAACTATTCGACGACCACGCAGCGACACGAACGTTTATGTATAAATTTGTATATAATTAATTTATGAGCGCAATTCTTCCGGGTGACACGTACGTACATATTGCTCGAAGATATATTCCGTGAAGAAAATTTGAGGAAGAGCTTTTTTTGGATATTTTTATCCCATGAATCATTCCGATTTCATTCAATCTCAATCAGGTCAGTTTTGACAATAACAAACAAAGTTGTTAAAAGTAATTGCAATTTTGAATATAAAAATTCAACATGAATGTAAGAAGTGCGGGAAATAAAGAGATTTTTTTTTAGTCAAGGAAATTAATAAGATTTTAATATTGATAAGAGCAAGATTGGAATTCTTATACATATATTTCAAAATTTAAGAGAAACGGGTTAAATAAGAGTCACGCGCTGTTGTTGGTGCACAGAGATGTAACTCCTTTAATTTTTAAAGACTATATTTACGTACGTTTCGGTCCGCCAGTTTGGACCATCTTCAGCAAAAATAATTGTTTAATCGCATCTTTGATGCGGTTTTTAATCCTCGTGTTTCTTTTTCTTCATTAAAGCTCACTTGCAGACCTCGCCCCGTTGGCAGTTCTACGTAAAAGCGAATAATACAAAAACATCAATTAACTAAAGTAGTGTATCTTTCATTATTGTTTCGTAATTCATATTATCGCGCCGAAGAGGAGGTCGAGACTTTCTTGAAGGATACCGAAACTGCAAAACAACTGTGTCCTCTATCGTAAACGCATGGCATCGGCGTACGCGCTCTGCCCACACTTCTCGGTCGTTGCTCCATGCGTACGTGCGTGCGTGCGTGCGTGCTCGTAGCGTCCACATCTCTCGTGTGGCGATTTGCAGCGCGAACGTGAACATCGTAGATGCGTACACGCGTGAACGAGCTCCTCCACTCGGACTCACGAGACGCGCGCGAGCGCGCGACATGCGTACATGCGTGCGTGCGTGCGTGCACGCCGCGCGCGAGTACTTTCACACGGAGGTGAACAACACGCCACGGTATCCAGGCCAGGGGTGGCCAACCACCACTCCACCGCTTCGCTGAAGATACCGACTCTCTCGTCGCCGCTGTTCGCGCAACGCGCAACGTCTCTCCGCGGCGCGCGAGACTCGAGAGGCGAGAGAGTGTTGTCTCTTCCACACGCGACATACGCGCTCGCTCGTACGCACGCAGGCGAAACAAGCCACCGGCGAACCGTCCGTCGCTGCAGTCCCCTCGAGGCGGTTAACACGCCTCGGCGAGATCCTTGGTATCGAGCGCGATAACCTTCCTTCCTTGGCAGCGAGCATTGCTGCTTATTAGACGTTCCTCATTTGGAACGCTGTGTCGAGGCCGAAGTCCTATCGACTATCGTACAGACAAATGGAGAACAGCAGCACCGGGCGGTTAATGAATGATAATGAATATACAGAACATATAGATCGCAATCTGTCTTGGAAGTTCTGTTAAAAAATATGTTTAATTGAGATAGTGAACATGCAAGTTGCTTGGCATGATTAGTGAAAATAAACTACTGCAATAGGTCTTATTAAAAATTGAAATATTCTCTGCTGCGCACTATACTTTTCAATAATTTATTGAACATTTGCTTAAATCTCTAAATCCTACGTTCCTATGTAAGCTATTTGTGACAAAAATGTATATTATTATTATTATATCACAAAATGCATGTTAAAGTGACGATTTGTTTAGTCACGTAACGAAATTATTTATTCAGAAGCTATAATTATAGTACTTCCAAAGAACTAAGAGTACAAATGCTAAAATGCAACTCGAGTAACAAAATTAAAAAATTCAAAACCATAAAAAAGTAACCCACATAAATTCATGCATCTCCTTATATATTTTCCAATATTCTCATATTTTTCTAAATGTGTTACACAACGTAAGATGTCACTTTATAATAAAAACGTTTTACTATTTTATCACTTGGTATTTCAAATCTCTAACTCGTTATATATCTTGGTTATTATTTCACGGTGCTGATTATCAGGCTAACGGAATTCAGTGAAAAATCTGGTAGTTCGGATTTCAGTGAGTTGAACGATCGATAAGGGATCATTCGGAAACCATTGCAGCGCGCCTCAAGGACTGCTATAATACACGGGAAAATCTGATCATCAAGGTGGTGCAAGCGTAAAAATCTCAGTAAAATGATCCGCGTACCGTATGGTCGGCAATAATATGTCGCCTGCGTCATGTACGGCTCATCATGTATATTTGAAGGCGAAGCTATTATAATCCTCCGTGCGTCCGTGCGCGGTGGACGGTTTGACGTTAATTACGACGATTTTAACGGTTCGGATGCGGCCCAAGTGAAATTATTGCGCGCGCTTGTCAGTGATATCGGTGATGCCGGTACTAGAAATCGCAAATAATAGCCGGATGCTAACGAGAAGAACAGCTGCTTCGTATAATTTTCCTCAACGTGACGTCTTGTTTTACAGTCGCGGTAGCAACGTGTGTTATTTCTCTGTAAATCTGCGAAATTTCAAAAGGATGAAAGACTGTCGAGTAAGAGAAAATTATATTTTGACAATCGGTTTTGTTTTTTTTAGACTAAAAATAAGAGGGCAGAAGGTTTCTTTATTAATATTATAATTTATAATTATTTTTTCTGTCATTTTTACTTGATATATTGACGAAATATTTGATCTTTTTCGTCACGACGTTATGCTCGATTGAATTTAAGAGCGTTGAAATTTTATTGTTTATAATTTTATTCAAACAGTATAACGCAGATAAATACTACGCGATATATGTGAATACTAAAAACTGCTGAGTAATTTAAGAAGAATGAGGTGTAATCAAATTTAAAGAAAAATCATTTAAGTGAGCAGCGAGCCGTTGATGCTAATTCCAGACAAGTAAAACAACACAAAATAGGAACATTAACAAAGCAATAAGATGCATAACGCAACTGTGTCGACACACGCGCGATTAGCGATTTACCTTGTCTATTGCAATCGCTTATCGACCGACTGATTATACAGATTAAGAGACTGCGTCGAGCCAGCGAGCTTTTGATGTTTGTTTATTTCCCAGGCGTTCGCGTATGATAATAATTAACTCGCAGTGTTACGATTTACGCTTAGTCGCGTGGCTGATATCTTCCTGTTTACTCGTGTATCACGGCAGCAGCGGAGCGATATACGAGTTCCGCGCATGCACTATATGCGCTACGTTTAATGCACCGGCGGGAGATCGCGATAATTAGCGTAAAAATCGCTACGCGGCATCGCTCGCCGCGACTCGTTTTTCACGTCCCGTTATGCCGCGTCCGTCTGCGACGAGAATCTTATCGTCTGGGACATCGATATTTGCCGCCGATGACGAGGTCGAGATTACCCGCCTGTAGAATACAGCCGGTGTAGAATACACCGATGACTTGATACTTCAATAAGGGACGAACCGGTATCTCTCTCGATTCAATATGAAAGACGTGAAGATAAGTCGTAGAAACTAGAAATCTGATGATAGCGATAATGAAAAAATGCGTGACCACTTGTACCTCGATACTGAAGCCGTACTCCAGTTTAGGATAAGCCTTTGATGACTTTATATTTAATATCTATCTAGATATCTGTTTTTACCACGGTGAATATGTTGAAACTATGAAATTCCAAAGTTTTATCAATATCAGATTCCTATAATTGGAAATGTAAATAATGTGTGATATTAAATATATCCGTATAACTAGATTTTCAATATTAAAAATTCTGATAAAACAATCGCCAATTATGAAATTAAACGCAGGACAAGTTGTTAAATTTGTTCGTGGCTGAAAAGTTCTTCATGCTTAACCGTTTATTCAATTTAAAGTTTATTAATGTCTCGACATTTGTGTGAAGACAACGTGAACTTCTAATTCGACAAAAAGATCTGTCTGAAATCAGATATTTGATACACTATATTTTGTACAAGGATATTCTATATATATGTTTATTCGTTCGATATCGTATCGCGAGATTCAGCGTTCTCTCGCGGTGTTCAGTCACGAGAGGAGAGATGTGGCATGGTGCCACCTGAAAATGAGTCTCGAGACTCGCGGAGGATCGCCGCAGGTGCGAGCGTGTCAATTTAACGACGGCGAAGACGGTGCGTACGGTGTCGGCATACCGAGGAAGACTAAGGAGCCTTAAGGAGCGAACTAAGTGATGCAAGTCCTCCTCCGTCGCGAGTATGCACGCACGGTGCAATGCCCTCGCGACGGACTTAGATAGTATCGTCTACACCCACACGATGACGTCGGTCGCGTCGCGCCTTTTTATGTCACGCGCTCTTTTGCGCGCGCGACAACTAAGAACGAGATCGAGTCAATAGACGAATTTTAATCCAATCC
Organism: Temnothorax longispinosus; assembly: GCF_030848805.1. NCBI lineage: Eukaryota > Metazoa > Arthropoda > Insecta > Hymenoptera > Formicidae > Temnothorax > Temnothorax longispinosus. The sequence goes on from NC_092360.1 coordinate 8,013,033, forward strand.
AGTACCCAAATACGCCTTTGGAATCAAGCAACAATTCGATCAACGGCGAATTGACCTCTCATCTGGACGATCTTCAATCAGAGACGAAATCCACTCTTACCTAAAAATGCAGAATACATATTTTTCTCACACGTATCTAATGTGCGAGAAAAAAAGCAGTCGTTATGCAAAGCATCTGGATGGCGTTAAATGAGTCGTAGCGTACTGCTGGGGGACAGTCATTGGGTGTTACGCGATTCATAAGCGCGCGATGATGACCGCGTCGTGATATGAATATGACGTATGGTTATTCAAAGATGCAAATGTGTAGTCTGTACACAATCTCTGCTTGTCGGGCGAGATCCACGTCCTACTTTTCTACGTAGCCGAAGACTACGGACGGAATTTTATTGGCGTGTCTCCTCCGTGCACGGAGGTGAAACTAAGTCAGATACTGCGACGTTTCCCTCCGATGCGGCACGTCAGCTTTTGCCTCTTGCATCAGATCGCGAACATAATTTTCATGTAAAGCAGGAACTTTCGTTCCGCAATATGTCGTAGAGTCAACGAGCTCGGTATCGTCTTACAGCGTGTTATATGTCTGCATCAGAGAGACGTAGGAGGATAATAAGATTTTCATATGAGATTATATAACGGTATAATACGCTAATTGTAAGAACCCGAATAATGTTTTTATATTGTACAATCCCAAATTCCGGTATATATTCTGAATAGTTCAAAAACTGCCATTTTTATGTCAGAAGAAATCACGCTGTGCCCTTTTACAGCTCTTTAATACGAATCAAATGTATAATTTCTTAAGATGTCACACTCAATGATATATTGGTTATCGGTTTACACTTTAACTGTCATATATATTTTTATGTAAAATGAGATATGTATGTGAAATATATGTACTTTTATATTTATCTGACATTTTGTGGAATTGTCAATTTTGTTCATAAACAAATTATAACAAAGAAACACTCATATTACTCCATTTATTCGAGACCAGCATCTATGATGTACGAATCAATTTTGCAATTTTTAGAAGCGACTGCTAGCGTGATCCAAATACGAGCTAAGTGCTTGAGATTAATGATGAAAGCTAGTTGAACAGCTGAAATAACATGTTATCGGCATTGCGCTTTTATTGGATATTAAAATGCATTTGTATCGTAAACTTCTTAGTCATTTGCGTAAGAATAACTGTGGATCTATTTAAAGATAGAGATATACTCTTCAAGTTGTTTCGATAGCTGATGTTTGATTTTCGACATGTACATCTAACAAATTATATTCGCTCAAATGTTAAGACTCGCTCGCGTTTCTAGAAAATTTACTGCTGATGGAGAAAAAAATTAAACGCGCGGGTTGTTGAAAATTTTGCCGTATAAATATTCACCCGAAACTGATGAGGGAATTTGACTTCCATCTTTTCCACTGATATCTCCAATATATTCGATCGGCGGGTTATTAACCCGAACGGCGCTAACGAAAGAGTCCGTTATCCGACTAGAAAGTGGATTGAAACGCGACACACGGCCGCGCGACATTTGTTTTACCCGACCGTTGCACGTGCGGCCTATTACAATTGACTTTGTGCAGCGCCGCGCAGCTTCCACCGTCACGTCGCGACGATTCAGCTGTCGAAATCTACGATTTACTAGAAAAAGTTGGACGAAAATTTTTCAACACGTATAATAAAGATTAATTTAGACGCTTCGACTTTCGTGAAATACCTGAGATTTTTACTGTCAGCCGTAACAAATTTCTCATGTCGTATCTTTAATAATTTTGCAGAATTAAAAGTGCGCTACCGTTTCAAAGATACAAAAAAAAGATGGGTAATACTACTGGAAGTGAGTATATATAAAGCGTATTACAGAAGAAAGCATAAATAGACAGTACGAACGGTGTAAGAACGGTACGAAGAATGTTTTCGTTTTACGTCGTTTTGCATTTCCACTCGGCGATCGGCCGAGCCTCACTACGGTAAACATTCCTCTTACGAATGCACGCTTGTTATGACTACGTTAACGATTTCTACATATCTAAATGCGTATAATCTTATAAATATGTAAATGCAGAGATAAATTAAGCCTACGGGGAGGGAACTACATCTAGGATAAGATTATTGTATGCCGTAAATTCGAATACGTTAGCGCGTGATAAATAAGCATAATTTTCTGTTAATTCATGTTTTTAGGGTAACGTTTGATTACGAATTTGCATTGCGTATTGAAGTCGCGACTTTCGTATTTGTATATGACTCCCTCGAAACATTGAAGTAGATGTAATATCTTGCATTCAAGCTTTAACGAGAGCTGCCGCGTCGTTTGATAAGCTGATGCTGCGCGAACGCATCGGGAACTCCATTATTTCACCCCTACAATTATTTGCCATCTCCTGATAATTACGCCGTAGTAACACATAAATGGGTTGAATTACTAGTTGAGAGCATGACGTATCAATTTACTCATTTTCTCTAATTTCCAATAAAATACGTATGCAGAAATAATAACAGTTGAGACCGTTATAACGTGAAGAACTCTGATGTTTTAAGTACCGAGGCGAATGTTTTTATAGAGTATGACTAATAGGTATTCTCTTTGAGGACATTATCGATTATACTTAAGTAAAAAAAAGAATTTAATGTACATAAATAAGTCTATTTTTAGCATTTCCAATTACCTTATTCTCATATTTGTAAGAGCTACACATTTTGAAAATTAAAGTGGAGTGGAATGAATATTAAGTGGATGGATATTAAGATATTATTAATCTTTATTATTTTTATCATGTTGTTTGCGTTACGATATCAATCTCCATTACATAAAATTTTTCAAACAGCATAAAAAATCTGAGAAGAATTTCTCCAGGGGGTAAATTAAAAATTCAAAATGCACCTGTCTTGGGGAAGGATTAATGGGAGGCGATTCAGGGAATCGGATAAATGCGAGTTGGGTGGTGTTAGGTTTCGACTACCTTGGCACAGATCCTCTCTTTGGAATCACGGAGCGCAACGTCGCGTCGCATTAAAATTTACGTCGCGCGCAAAATCGGTTATGCATAAATCAAATGCACAATGCATTCTTTAAGGTCGGTAACTCATTGCCGCCGTCTGGTAGTCTCGATCGAAGTTCGATCTCAATGACCCGGGATGTACCGGGTGTGCCGATAGTATATATCAAGAGTGATATTTATGTTCCTAGGAAGCATGAGAACCCGAACGAAAATCCGAAGACCGACATATCGAAGTAACGTCTTTTAAATGACCGAAATAAACTTGCAATGGGGACAACGATTAATAGCAGTGATTAGATCATCTTAATGGTAAAAGAATGGAAAAATTTTATCAAATATTTTAAAGCGAGCAAACTTTATTACAGTCCTTATCTGACATTTCCATTAACATAAATGTCAAATTATAAATTTTACGATTTTTTTATCTTACACGAATCAAGTGTCTCCTTTAGGATCTAGATTTAACTACAATTTTTTTTACACAAATCAAATATCTTGCACCACTTTAGTGGCCTAGATTTATCTTATCGGACGAAGTTCGAGACGAAGTCTTTTACTTGATATGAATCAAATATCTAGTACCATTTTAGAATTTAGATTTATCCATCACTGATAGAAGGATTTTCTTTGTCAAAAGAGAGAAAGAGAGAATGCCAATTCTAACGTATGTCTATCAACACAATTTACACCCCTGCTTATCTGACGATCAACCGAAATGAACCTCCTCGAAGTTTCGCGACAAGTCGACCGCGTATAAAAACACGGTTTCGCGTTCGACCGTCGCCGTCGATAGTACTTGTGATAGCTAACACGAGCAGTTTCCGCGAGAAGTTGCGTTCCGGATCCAAATTTCTCTCGACGGCGAGGACGACGACGACGTCGACGAGGTCGTTGCACCCGTTCGCCGATGAGCGAATTCGAGAGAGATCGAGGGGGGTTCCTCTCTCCATCCGCCGCCGCCGCCGCCACCGCCACCACCGCCACCGCCACCGCCAACGCCGCCGTCGAGGTTGTGGCGGAGTAGGGTGATGGGTGGTAGGCAGAGAGGTTGATGCCCGGGTTTACTTCCTAGTCTGGTTGCCTGTATCGACCGGATAGCGTCCCGCCGTCTATAGCACACACGCTTCCGAGGCGAGGCGCGCGCTCTGTCCGAGAGTCTCGGGGGCACCCCCGTCCCCCGTCTCTCTATTCGCGCGTACGCCGCGGTCGTTTTCCCTTATCTGCTCTCGCCAGCACGCGTCGAGGGTTGCGCAATGCGCGCTCAAATCAAATTTTCAGGCCGGCGCGGCGGCCTAACTGCTTACGCTTATTGCCCAGTTCTCTGCGAGTTTCGTGGAAAAGGACACCCTTTGCGATCATTGAAATAGTCTCAAACATTAAAGAGATTCATACGATACCCATACGGAAGGAAAAACCTCATATGATAGTCATGATCGTGTCTGGACTTGCGTTTTAAAAGTTAAATGACACATAAATACTTTTTAATCTCCGTTCTCGAAATAACATAGTAGAAAATGGTCACACATAAAAAGGTAATAAGATAGAATGCGATTTTACTTTCTAATAATCTATAAAGCACAATGACAATGTAATGGTTCACAATGAAGTAGCTTCGAACGTGATTGAAAGTTAATAGCTTTATTAAATCCGTGAAACACGTAGAAATATATCTAATCTCTGATGGACGTTTCGCGAAGCATCCAAAAACATACTCGGAATGGATTTAGAAGCGCGAACGTGTCCATTTGTCAATTATCGAATATGCACGATCTCCGTAATTATTTGACAGAGCGACATAATGAATTTTAAAGCGATCCGTCGTGCGGATGATCCGTCTCGATGGCCGCTGACCGCAGTTAAACTGGCTGGCGTAACGACCGCGCCGCGAATTCCCGATGTAACTCTCTCGGGAATAATAATACGGGGAATATCGTGGCGCGTATACGCGCGTCGCCGTACTTTTTAAATAATACGGCGGAGCCGCGAGCATGTATAGCGAAGGGAATAAATTTCGGGGTGCGGTCGTTAAGTATCGCCCGCCAAAAACCACGCTGCAACGACGATTGACTGCTGCGGCTGTGGAGAGCCCGCTGCAGTCAATCGGCGAGGTGGAGATCGTTTCGGCGGCGGCGGCGTCGAGCGAGCGGCCGACTTTTTGCTCGGCTAACCACATTGTTGTGGCCATCCGGTAAGGCTACTTTCGGTAAATTACCGTATTTGCCGGTAATGCCGCGCGGTCGCGGACGTGTTATTAGGGGACCGTGAATCGTTTTTTGGGCGTCGGTTCTCACGCGCGCCCTAAAAACGCGCTCGTGGATGTCCGTTACTTCTGTCGATAGGTCGTCTGCCTCCTGACAAAAGCCCGCCCGCGTCTGTCGAGATGTTCTTACAAAGTTTCTCTGAAATTGACGCACGTTGCAAGACAAATACACGAAGAGAAATTCGTCTGGCTTTGTGCCTTCGTCAAACGCGACTTATTGATAATTTTGTCCATCTAATTATCCGGACAGAATTGGATAAGCACATGAAATATTAAACACACCACGATAATATTCGATTGAAACGGTCTATTCGATGATTGAAAATATAAAAAAGAACAGCGCAATTGTTTAATACTAATATGAGTTAAAAAATATTATTTTTTTGTAAAAAAAGTAATATTATCAAACAAATTTCACCCTTATTGAATTATATAAGTTTTACGTGTCTGATTGACTGTTGTTCCTATTTTTCGGTACCTCTCGAACTCGTCTCTTGGTAAATATGAAACATGCGCGTATTAAGTGCGTCTCACTTATGTGTCACTTACGTGTTAAATGTTCAAGATCGTTGCATCTCAACGTAGCTCACGTTTTACTCAATTGTGGTGTAATGAACAAAATTACGTAACGGTGAGAAATACAAGTATGCGCGCACGGCAACCCAGTTCTTCTTTAAAACGTATGCGCGCGCGTTTTATATTTACATATATTTACATGCTAAACGGTGCAGGCAGCAGTCTGGCAGCAGGCAAGTACGTCGATGGGCAAGAGTGGAAAATAAGCGGTTCGGGTTAATAATTTCCACAATGTCAGGAAAATTAATGGTGCAACGTTGCTTGCGCTTTCAACTTAATTTTCCTCCGGGAATTCTTACCTCGTCGTAAAAGAAAAAAAAAACGTATTAGCGCCGATATCATTAAGGCGAGCAAGAATAAGCGCCTTCTCTGAACATTACGATAAGACGATTAATTTACATGAGTACGAATTATCTAATCAGCCCATTTCTTAACAAGATTTTAATTCATTCGCAACTTTTAGGGTTTAGTTTAATATTTCAAGTCCATATTTTTGTGCGCAAGAAATTAATATGTAGCTATACATTTAGAAAAAAGCCTCTTGATTATTTTGTACTTCATATATTTTAATTTGTATTTTATTTTGTATTTTGCTTAAGTGACTTTTTTTAATCTTGAACACAGATTTTATTGGACAACAAATACGAATTTATCAAGATATGCAGAATGCACTTATTTATCGCTTCTGATTGTATACATTTTATTGTGAACAATTAACTATATATAGCATAACGCTAATTGGCATTATCAAGTTAAAAAGTGTCTGGAATGAAAAACGTGCAATTTCCGCATTCAATTATAACTACGTTTTGCTTCTCGCATCTTTCGGCACGTATGCACGACATTTTCGCCACGTCGCTCGTTTCTCTGACCGTTCTACGTGCAAGTCATAAAACTTGATTGCGCGCGCTAACTTAAAAGATGCAAATTCGGTAAATGAAAAGAACATGCTACCCCCTCCCGCAACAAATCCACTTTTGCGTATCGCGCAAGCACCCAGACCAGGCCATTAACGTTCGAACACGACGCGACGGTCGTCTCGTGAACAATGCAAGAACGAGTGGTTCTAAAAGAGAGGGGAAAGCAATCCATATCGACTGTCGTCGTACGAGCGAAACAACATATATAAAACGCTGGATGACCACTCGAAAGAGATTGACGCGAGAATCCCGCGAAAAAATCGCGGTAATATTTATAAGTATTAAAACGGTGGATCGCGTGAAAGAGATAATGGCAATATCGTCGCGACACGCGTTACGTAATTAAGTTTCCGTCGAGAAAATCTGGGGAGGAAATCTCGACGCGGTATACAAACAATTGATTGTGAATAGGATTATGTTAAACGGGAAGATTCCGTCTTTACGCCTATATCGCGACAATCGTTGAGGCTACCGCTCGATTTTCAATCGTGACGTGTCGGTAAACACGTACATACGATCGAGCAGTAATTTGCGGACCCGAGCGCATCGGATGTGCGCGAATCGATTGACACGAGCCGGAGAGTTGGAGCGGCTCGTTCGGTGCGTCTGCACCGGGCGAATCAATGCGCTCGATTGCATCTCGATATAGCACCCGACTCGAGGGATAATGGACGCCGCACACATTCGTGCTTCCCTTCAGTGATTGCACTTCCCGTCGTAATAACCCGCGCTTACTCGAGGCGCCGCAAAGAGCGTCGTCCGCTGCGCCAACACTTCAAGAGATGGTAAACGTTAAAGTTCCGGTATCCGGTGCGAATTCATTAGGTCATTGAATTAACTGGAATCTCTTGAACGTGATATTCAATGGGGAGATCATTTAATATGATTTAACGTTTCTCATACATTGTGTCCGGAGATCGTCTGTCGATAGATATATAGATGGTCGGGAGCGTGAATTACAGTTATAATCTATCCGATTAGTTATAATCGGATCTGTTTCCAACGTAAATCTGATGCAATCTTTGATCTTTGATAAGTCGTGAAATAGGAAAAAGTTTCATAACAGCAAATTATAAAGTCAGGCAAGTCTAATTCTTGTTTAAATGTAACTTTCTTTGTATATGAATAAATAAGATCCAGTTTTAGAGATTGCCTAAATATATATTTCTTGTGAATTATTACTTTTAATGAGCAAGAGGGAGAATCAATTATTTTAATTTTGCTCGCTAAATAATTTATTGCCAACATTACGATACCAAACTACATGACAATTCTTTTACCGCATAGAAATAAAAAGGATGATTTTCCCATGTATTTTTTAGTACACTAGTTAAATTTGTATTCCTTTAACATAAATTATTTTGAAAATTCAACGAACGGACGAAGCTTCTGGTTCAAAGATCACACAGCTCGACGGCTGAAACAATCGGATTCTGTCGCCACGAATCGATCTGCAACCTGCAAAGTGACCCGTGATGCACCGCGATTTGACACGCGCGAGCAATTTGGGGTTGCGGGCGGGGTTGAGGACAGCTGGTGGCGTTGAGAGCTGCTGCTACTGCTGCTGCTACTGCTGCTGCTGCTGCTGGTGCTACTGCTGCTGCTAACGCGGGGTGGCAGAGAGAAAGGAGAGAGAGAAAGGGAACGAGGCGGAGAGTGCGAGGGGCAAAGGGAGAAACGGAGACAGAAACAGAGTGGAAGAGGGAGCGAAGGCACACGGCAGGGAGGGTTCGCGTCGGATAGAGGCGGCCGACGGAGGGAGGAGGATCGACCTCCCGGTCGAAGGGATGGTGGAAGGATCGGAAGAGGGCGGCGGGTCGCCGGCGATGGTGGCTGAGAAAGGTCGGTAAACCCGGGGTCGATACCCGCAGCAACGCGACCGACCAACCTAACATCCACCCCAGACTCCCTGCCTCCGCCAGCTGATCTACCTGATCTCCCCGATTAAATTGCGCGCACGCACACACAGCCCCTCCCGAGTTCATTCGCGAACGTGTGTGCATGCGTGTGTGTGTGTGTGTGTGTGCGCGCCGCTGGTGTGGGTACAATACACGTGCGCCGTATCGTAAGAACACCGCGCGGCCGATCGCGCACGGTCCACAATGCGAAACTTATTCGAGAGGAGATCGCCGGAGCAGTGAATTTGTTGGCGGCTATTGGATTTTGGCGTCTCGGTCGAAGTGCTGTCCGAGAATCGATCGGTTTTTGTAGAAAACATGAGAACCTTTTATCACACGTACAGGTGTACTCATTTTACCATTTTGCTCGACGAAAGACGAGATGGTTTTCCACCGGATACACTATACTAGCAGCGTGTTTCGCCAATTTTATTTATCTACTAGATTTATCTACTAGTTTGTGCCTCGACAAATTCTGATACGTCGTTGTCCATTAACTTTTTGCTTAAATAACATGTAATATATTATTTCAATCTGTCAGATGACAAGCATTTTTTTCTATCGCGAATAATATCGCATAGATTTCAATATTATCGTTTTATCACTTTTTGTTTTACATTTTTATTTTTTATTTATTTTTTAAAGAATATATTTGATATACATATAGTTATTTTTTTTAAGTCCAACAAATTGCTACAATTTACGATAAAGAACGGAAATGCCAATCGCTACAATTATCAATTTTATTTGCTTCAAGCAGCATTCTATTTATTTCTTCTACAGCTCCATAATGAGATTAAAAGTTGATTTAGGATAACTTTGATAGAGGATTGAATAAAAGAGGAGGTTACATAGTTTTGTAATTTGACTTGTCTTTTTAACGTCAAATAGACTGATAATGCTAAAATTTAATTTAAATGCTGTAAAACAAGATATATCTAACGCGAATCGCTTGAATATTCTGCTGATTTCTAATTATATTTCTATTGTAATTATCGCTCATATATACTAAAAAGTCGTTAATGGAAAAAGTTTGGATACTTGTAAGCATTGTAACTGCATACGGAAAAAAGAATGTACGGTTTGGAGAAGAACAAGGAACGGACGAGAGTCACACGAGTGACCTGGAAACGTTTTCGTAATAGACGGTAGTGTTCGTTGCCTCCAATAATCGACGTCCATTCTTCGCGCTACCATCAACACATACGTCTCAATAGAATACGCAACGATTGATCCTATCATTCGAGTACGATGCACGCGACACAATGCACAACGCCTACTCCGGAAATCTCCCTCTCTTCTTCTCTGTTTTTTTTTCTCTCTCGAATCTTGCAGATTTATCGACACCCACTGAATCTTAATAGCTCATACGAGAATTGAATATGACGTCAACGTCTTAGTCCGATTTTTCTAGAAAAACACAATACCTCTTATTTTACAAAGACGGGAAGGCAGAGAAATTGGTCACGTTTTTATAACATGATGATTTTATAAGATAATAGATATATTATTTCGTATTATACGCGTGTAGCGTGTATCGCAGTTATTACGATATTTACAATCGGCGTAAGTTATCTTTACGCGCAGTAGCGAAGTGAAGCTACAGCGAGGAAATTAATAGAACATGCAAATGAATGTTTTTGCAATTCTTTCTCCGTCCCGCTGGGATTAACCGCTCGTCAAGCTCTCGAGCTGGTTTACCATCGAGCCGGGTTTATCTCGCCTCGAGATGCCTTCCATCTCCCGATGGGGAACGGAGAGAAAATAAAGTCGAGGTTTACACCGCGGATGATATCTCGCGGACGTTAGATGCCCGTGTGTGCTCGAAATCTAAGCAGTCGCGCGCTATCTTCATTCATTCGGCCGATCCGGCGCGGTGCAGCGCAGCGCGGCGAGAGAAAACGTGCCGTCGCCTCGTATTATACTTAAGCGATCATTGGCGGGTGATATAACGCGGGACGTGTCGTCCGCATGCCAGCTTATCACTTGTAAATGTATTATATGGACCAGTGGCGCAAGAAGTCCAACCAACGGGGTCTCTGAACTCCGTCGAGATACGATCTCTCCTACAGCGCTATCTATTTATCTGGCTTCCAATGGACGGGGACACGCATACCTACCTACCGTCTTCTTCGTGATCGCATGCATAAATACACGCGCGAGATAGAACGCGCATCGGCGATCAACGTTCACGCATGAACCACGGTAATCCACATTCGCCTGTAAACCATAGAATACGTAGATTTTAATAATTTCGTTGCACCTCGCCTCTCGACTAATCTAAAATTATTGTTTTTTTTTTTTGTTAGATCTCCCTCGTTGGAATTTTCCCGTTAAAGATTGTTATTCAATATTGATAGAGTTTCGATTAACTTTATGCGAATCTTTTGAACAATACTTGAATTAAGAAAAATCGGAGGCTATTATTTTTGCAACCTTTTAATATCCCTTTTTGATAAATTCTTATCATGACGATCTAAAGTAACCTTTATATACTTTTTAAGCGGTATATCTATCAGAGATGCATTATTTTTCTCAATGTTTACCATCGCGGATTCCACATTGTTAGTTGATGGCGATCAAACACAAAGCGCAATGCGGGTCAAACATTCTTTCATGGAACGTTTCCGGGGATTTGCTCAAATAGGAACACGTCCCATCGCGTGACGTTTCGCCTCGACAGTTTGCCCAGCACCGAGAATCGTGTGTATCACACGTCGCATCAATTTTTCCGTTCGTTTGCGTTTGTGAGCATGTGTTGCGTAACGCGTTGTTTCGCTGTATTGAATTTATCGAATTGGAACGTGGATATATCATAACGCGACGCGATGATAATTACGAGCTATATTAATGATGATTCGAAATCATTGAACCGGCATCTTGTACAGCTCAGCTGTCGTTCGTGCAACGAATCTCGCACACAGCGACACACAGTAGAATATTTTTGTCTCGACTCATTAAACGATTAAACATTTCTTTTATTATGATTGTTTTTCTCATTATGAAGAGTATATACTTACGCACACAAAACACAGATTATTAAACGTAATTTCGCACGAATAAATTTATTTACATAATTTTGTCATAACCGTGACAAAACCAGCAGAATTTTATAATTCCTCTTCTGTTTCGTAATAATTTTAAAATTTACGTGTGTGATATTATCGATAGATTATTTCAAAAAATATCAATAAAGAGATGCTTCTTATAATCGGAGTTAAAATATTTCTCGGATATTCCTTCGGGGATTACTCAAAGCATCTATCGTAGTGTTGGTTGCCATATTATGTAATAAATTACAAATACAATTAATAGTTTTGCAAGTAATTTTAGTTAAATTTATGCCGCATTTGCGCGCTACGATATTTAACGATCGTGAAAACGTTTTCGTCGTTTGCTCGCACCGTGTGTTTCTAGAAAGTTGCTCAACGCACTCACGCCGTATAGAGTTTCTCCTGCGTTTATCGGCCTTCGCGAAAAGGCGACGCACTCGCGTTAGAACAGATAAGAGCGCGCTTTAACCCGACGCATTATCTATTCCTGTCGAATGCAATTTCTAGATGTACCGACACGAATTTTCTTGCCGCGTCGTACGTTTAGATAACGAACTGACGCTTTAAACGAGAGAACTCTTTTCTCGCGATAACAATAATAGTATTTTTCCGTCTGTTTTCCACGGCGCGCAGGAAGAGCGTTTACCTTGGTAATTCCTAAGGAACGGGCGTTTCCACCTCTCGCGAACGATCAATATTTACTGTTAGTACAACACGTTTCGATATTGACGATATTATCGAATGCCCGAAAGGTGACTGAAATCTAATCTAATCTGACCTGATGAAAACTATTAAAGAAACGTCGATGTAGCATCAGCGCGAGATGGGAGCCTTGAATTTGTGAAGGCAGAGCACTCTGTCGATACTTTTGGATTGACGATAAATATCGACCGCCTCCGGGGGTCTCCTTCTACAATTCGCGGTGGAGCGAATCGGGCACATGCCGGCGCGGCCGGCGTGCCGACGTGAGAGAACCAAATTATCCATAAATCATAGTGAATTCAGACGATGGGAATTATTTACGGCGCCCTTAAACGGATGCAGGATTCGCCCGAGCTATATTTCTGTTACCGTAACAGCACGAACACGACCGGTCATAAAAGATAGCGAGCATCATAAAGCGTTTCAAAGTGCGCTGTCATCGTCACGATTATTACCTTTAATTTTTACCAACATCTCGACGAGAACTAATCATTATTAGAATTATTATCGATCCTAATGTCTGTTTGTTTAATTTTAATAAAAATACGACTTCCAATTTGCACGCCAGCAAACAAATATTGCAAGAAAATCATGAAAATCTTAATAATTGCTTAAAAATTAAAATAAAAGATTTTTTTATTTAAATGTCTGTAAATTTGTAATGTTGAATGTATCTTTGACGCTCTTACTTTGTCCTCAAATTTCGTGGTACATTAAACGATCGAATTTCTATGTTCTCGTTCTCAGAGATCTTTCCTTAAATCTTCTTAGATTCTTAAACCTCTCAAGAAGCTTCGTTTAAAACTTCCATCAGAAAGACAAATCGTCCCGGTGTGCTCGTTCCGTAAATACATTAGGAAAACGATCTCCGAGACGGAATGTAAAAACGGGATTTTCGTAGGCGCACCTTTAAAGCCTGCACTGCGTGTGCTCGCGAATTCGAGTTCGGCTTTAATCTCGAAAAAGTGCGGCACGCAACCGACCCTCCTCGGGGCGATGCGTGAACGATGAGCAACGGGTCGCGATTGAAGCTGCGCGCCTCTGTGCGCTCCTTCGGACGGGCCGGCTCGTTAAGCGTTGCGAGAGAGGGTCGGATGTGCATCGGCCGGTTAAAATGTGGGGCAGTGCTGCGGCTAACGCACGTCCTTGGTATTCGTGCGGTGCGATCGAGTCGTAACTGGCCGCGCGCGCATCGCTCCGAATCGCAACGGCCGGCACTGCGCTTGCTATCGCATCTCGGCAGATCGGTGCGAAAAAGAGCAATGAACGAACGGTGGACCTTATCGGGAAATAATCGAAACTCTCACTCACACAGCTTCCCGGCAGAAAGTTATTTTTCCTTTGGGAAAGTTGCAATCCAACATGCGATATTTTTTAACGATAAACTAATAACCATTTTCGTTCTCAAGATTTATTTAAATTTATTCTTAATGAATTAAGTCCTTGTTTTTTTTTCGCTTGTACGATGATATACGCTGATGGAAAAAATCTTGTTACATTTACCTACTACTCATCATAATTATCATCGTCGAGTCTAATTTTAGTCGACACTTTATCTGAGCATAACGCAACGAAAGGGGGGGGGGGTAGAAGACGCCGGATGCGCCGAAGGAGAACATACTTTTTATCATCGTAAATGAAGCACCGGCGGGAGTCTTACGATAAAATAGTTCGCAGCCGGTTGGTCACGCGTTCGTTCGTCGCCGCTTTTGCGCCGGGGCAATTATAATTATCGCGGATATGTTTGCTCGCGCGTAAATCGAAACAGCCAGCGTGCACAGCCTCCGGCGCCGGCGACGATGAGAGGAGGATTTGAGCGCGTCTTTGCGATAAAGGCTCATGCGCGCGAACCTTACGCGACGGGCACCTCGTGATTTAGCCATACGGCCGAACACTTGTTCAGCCGCGATCGTTAGCGAGTTATAGCGCGCATGTTATAGCGGGCGTAATGCGATTCTCGTATCACGTATCGTAACGCGCGGACCGCATCTCCGTGCGCACCAATCATGAGAAACGTAAGACCTCGAGGAGAGAAAGGGAGGACCCGCAATCGAGATCGAGTCTTGCTCACTCGTAGTTATCTTTAACTTCTGATAACTTTCCGAGCGACTAATTTGTCGCGTTCTCGAATTAATTTTTATCCGTGCAATCTGTGACACGAAGTATACACGAAGTAAAAAGAAATTCGTTAAAACTTTTCTCTTTTCGATACAATCTAATTACGTAGGTATATTATATATGTGATATCGTAACATCTGATATCTCTCATTAAAAGTTCATTAATTCTCCATTTTTATCTCATTTAGCAAGCATTTATTGAAGAAGTAAAAATTAATTTTTTCTATCCACACACGCAACTTTTTGACTCTTTCTGCGAGACGTAGAAATACATTTTTTATCATTATAATTTTCCAAATTAAACTACGTCGTTTAAGAGACTTATAAATTAAATTTTATGAGTTTTTGATTAACTTTATTATTAAATACCCTTTAATAATGATATACTTTTTACAGAAGGAGCACATTTTTTATCATTATTAATTCCCAAATTAAACTACGTCGTTTAAGAGACTTATAAATTAAATTCCACAAAATTTGATGAATTTTTGACTTATTCCATATCACCATATGTAAAACTAAATGTCTTCGTTATAATTTCAATATCTAAGAATATAAAATATGTCGCATAAATTATTGATTAGTCATATCGTTTTCAATAAAAATTTCCATTTGTGCCAGATCAAGTTGTTTCACAATCGAAATTGAATATTATAGACATAGACAATACATAGAATATTAAAATTATCTTTATCGAGGTCAATAAAATATTTAACGAAAGATCAATATCTTACATCATTTTTAACTAGTTTACTTTATTAATAATAAATCCAATCAATATGTGTGTATTGCGTTATATGTATAGAGTATTGCATACAGAGTAAGATCTACGTATTGTACAGTACAATAAATCTCGGTCGGACTAATCGTTAACTGTATATCATATCAGCCACATATTATACATGATCATATACTGTGCGACAATTAATTAATCCTCGTACAAACCGGAGCTATAATTCTGGTTCGTTCGATGTCTAACAACCGAACTAAAGCGGGGAACGATAAATTTGATTTCATCCTTTGTCGTTGCTCGTAATCAGGTTAGCGATAGAGACATCGATAACAGCGTTTGTCGGACGCGTTCCTTATCCAATCGAGGGTTAAGCCTCGTTTCGATCATCGAACTTCGAATTATTACGGACGACCGGTTTCCCGATCACGCTCGGTTGAGTTACTCCGCGGGCTATTGATGTTATCACCGCCGTCAGATCCGCGCATCGTGCAAACGCGAGTTCACACGCCTCACTTCTGACAATTATGTCAGATTAAGATTACCGGATCTCTTCCCGTGTGATGTTTTCGAGCCCCAGAAGACCGTGGGCTCGGTATCCAATTTTATTCTCCATTAAAATTACGTTCCCTTTTTCCAGTAAGTAGCATCCGACAAAAATACTAAAAGGAAAGCTAAATGTGCGCATTTCGCAACAATTATCTTTTAATATGCAGAAAGGAGGGAAACACACATACTCTTATATAATTTTTATCGTTAATTTTATATAATTGTGTCATTAATTTTTATTATATGCAACGCACGTACTTGATTCTAAAAGTTTCCACATGTTTCTTTTTTAAGTATATTCAAGTATGGGCGCATACCTCGGTATATAATACGTACGTAATAATAAAATAAAACGATATATAAAAATGTGTTTTCCCTCTCTCTCTCTCTCTCTCTCTCTCTCTCTCTCTCTCTCTCGTATGGTAACCTTAATCCGCCTACGACCGGCAAGAAGCGTGCAAATTCGCCTCAGGATTGGAAAACCAAGTATTACCTCGTCTCCTTCCGCGCATTGGCAAGCTATCACACGTGCGCCGCGAACAGGATAATTTGTGTCGAACGCGTGACCGTTCTGTCGTCGATTTATGTTCGGAATAGGCTCGCGCTTGATGTTTATCTAAACCGCCGGGGCCGATCTCTCCCCGAGAAGCCGGTTTATTGCACCCGTAAATAAGTATCTCTCATGTGCGTTACTAGAATCGTACACCATGTACATACGCATATTACATATATGCGTACGCATACGATCCGCTCTAAGAGGCTTGGACAGTTGTGTTAATTCTACACTTGTTTTGTATGATTTCAGGTAATGACGGCGACAATCTAGCGTAAAATTAACCGAAATTCGATTCGTCCGACGACGCCAACATTCCTTTCACGCGAACATCGGCTGAAGGTAGGACTGCTCCGTCGAGGATTCTGCTTGAGAACGGAATCCCGACGTATTCAATTTGATATCTATCAAACAATTTCAATGATTTGTCTGTTACAAGAATTGTGAGATGTTGCTTTTACTGACCGT
Organism: Temnothorax longispinosus; assembly: GCF_030848805.1. NCBI lineage: Eukaryota > Metazoa > Arthropoda > Insecta > Hymenoptera > Formicidae > Temnothorax > Temnothorax longispinosus. The sequence goes on from NC_092360.1 coordinate 8,029,866, forward strand.
GATTTTTCAGAAAATTTGAATACGTATATCGAGAGTTGTTTACGCGCGATATTCCCTTTTGACTTCTAAATATTTGGATAGGTTGCATGAAATAAAGCGTATCGATTACAAATATATAATTAATAAATTATTAGATCATAAAATTATCATATCTTTTTCGTTTAAGTGCGAGAAAAATAATATTTATATTCAAACTGATAAATGATAAACGCGATATTCCGCTACGTTACATCTGAAGCATTTTGAACGTTAATTGCTACATATCCTCGTATCGGAAATATTTATTATCAGCAACAATTATTGCGTCGACTCGTGCGTATCTCGTTCTGCTTCGTAAATCAGTAAGATGTCGATCGTATTATAAGAAACTCGATACGTGCTGCCGAGCGAACATTATGCGCTATAAATCGATCTAACGGAACCCGGAGTGAAACGATAAAACCGGCAGTGCGCTCCCCCGAGATGTATAATGAAAATCCAGACAGTCCTAAATCTCGCAGCTATAAATACGAATATTCAAGAAATTAATACGCTCGCGCTGCAGATTATTTTAAATCGCGCCGTATTTCATTTCACGGCCGATTGATTTAATTTTTCGCGCTATCTATCACGTTGAAATAAAAATGTTTACAATTAGTAATAGATTTATAGGCGCGTATACATATATACTGAAACGTGCAATGTGGGATTTGCATAATACAACGCAAGAAACGGAACGGAGTTAAAAGGCACTTCGGTATACTTGACTTTGTATCAACAGTGTTTTGATAAGTAAATAATAATTATAATCTTATACGTTTGATGCTCAGAAAAGTAATCTTCAGTTTCAACATTCACACGTGATTTTCATCTATAAGTTAATTAAATCGATGATATATCGTTTCCACAGTGCGTGTTGATGATTTCGAAACTTTCTAACGCTTATTACTAGTACAGGTTAATATTTCACGATATTCATCCATATATATCCTGTTATTGAGTTAGCTTCTGAGAATACGAAAGCGCGTCTGTAAGACCGTAGTACGAGAGAGCTGTTCAGGAATCTTTAGCAGAATTCTCTCTTGGCCAACTGCATTTCGTTCGATCTCGTGCGTGGACCTCTTTCGGCAGTTCGTTCACCTTCGCTTTTGTGTTGTCCCAGTAAAAGAGCCGCATAAAGGTTAACGAAATGCAAGAGAAACGTCACTCAACATACCGGCTGCCTTGTGGATTCCGATTAACTTTTACGAAAACCTTAAAGATTATCCATTCGATTGTGTAAATAAGCACAGAGGTCTCATGATCGTTTAATCTTCTCTCATTTCCCCCTCTTTTTCTAACATATGTATCTTATTATACGTATATATTAATTTCGTGTATTCTCATATACATATATATATGATGTTCTAAATATGATTCATTCAATGTCACATCACAATACGGCGCGTCGATATCACAGCCGTTGGTAACCGGTGCGCGGCGCGGCATCGCGTGTTAACAACCACCAACGACGACGACACACGCACCTCTAAAGCTTCGCCGGGTGTAAGATGACGGGCGGGGATCTTCGGTTTCAGCGGTTGCGCGTCTCGCGGTGCGATCGACGCGTCGCGGGTTCGATGAACTCGCGAATGAGTCCGCAGATTACGTATCGATGGTACAACATACGTGTATCATTCCCTAGGAAGATCGTCAGCGGATTCGCTCGTGTGTCGCACCAAGAAGTTTCCTCATAAGGATGTCAAGGCCGCGACCTAATGGGAGGTCGTTGCCATCGGCGCGTTTTGATCTCCTACCTCCCGCGAGAACCCCTCTGTTTCTCTTTCTTTCTCTTTCTTTCTCTTTCCTCTTTGCGGTGTATCTTTCGTGCAATCCACCGTTAACGCTATTCCGAAACATCTATGCGGCCGTCATTCTTTACGCATTCCGAAACGACATAGTCACGCGTCTCCTCCCGTGTTTATCCTACGTAAGCACGGCGTCGAACGTATTTTCGGCGTCACTGGGTCGTTAGTTTCATTACACCGCCGCCGCGCCGCGTCGCGCAATAAAAACGCGAAACAATGAATATAATCATAATTTCACGCTTGCATAAATATACGATTGCGAAATCAACTTTAACAGATGCATACATGAAACTTATACTTGATTTATGCGAGAATCCCGCATTTCGCGAATTTTCCTCGGACGATAAGTATTCGAGGATATTCGATGCATCACTAGCGCCCAAAAAGACAATCGAAACGATACCCAGCAGCGTGACGAAAGGTAAAGACTGGCTTGTCTTCGGTATGCACGCTCGCAGGTGTGCTGATGATATGATTCGCGTTAACGGATTCGTGCCGTCATAAATATTCAGCGCGCGCATCGGAGATTCGGTACCGGGTCGTTTTTTGTTCACTTTATCAACCGCGAGAAGTCACCCGAGGGGGGGGGGGGAGAGAGAGAGAGAGAGAGAGAGAGAGAGAGAGAGAGAGAGAGAGAGAGAGAGAGAGACGCGATAGAGATCGATGTCAACGACCCGATCGTCGAATCGTCGACTGGCTGGTAACTCGCGTTTTAATTAGTCATTAGTCACGCAACGCGACGCAGCGTCGCGATGCCGCGTCTCTTAATCCAACGCGCCGATAAGAGCGCGCTGTAATTAAAAGCCGATAGGTATCGCGTCTCGTACGGCCTATTATTCCGTGAGTCATACGATCTTTATCGGTTGTCGTTCCGCGTCGTGGAGGGGGACAAACGAACGTACGAATGCCGCGGGTACGACGGCCGGCGGCGCCCCGTCGTAAATACGACGCTTACGACGGCGGGTGGAGAACGGCCCGGCCGCGTGTAGTCGCGATAAGCGAATCGCACGTGATTGTTTTGGCGTTGGATCCGGTTAAAAAGTGGATATCTCCTGTCATGCTCGCTGGCGTCAGAATGAGACCCGCTATCTTACGCCAGATTTTAACGACTGTTTCTTGGAATCCCACCAGACTTTCGGTTTTTTCCAGAGATTATTTCCGACACTTATAGTATCTTTGTGTTCATCAAATACTAGTTCCACGTGATAAGTTTACGGTTATATGTTCCTCCATTTTGTTCCGTTATTGGTTATTTATTTATTTATTTAAATCTACTTTTCATTACGTGTTATTTTAGCTGAAAAAGTAGGATGAAGAGAAGTTTATAAGAATATACATCGGAGCGAGAAAATAGCTTGTTGTAGTAACCGTGAATGACCTACTTTTATTTTAAGTTCCTAACTTTTTATGAAATTAGGTAATTTTGAGATATTTCGTGAAAAGCTTTACTTTTTTTATGTCTATAAATATAATTTTTATTATTATTTGATCGATACAATATGCTTATTTATAAGTAACACACTTTTCTATTCTATGTACATATTATTTCATCAATATAATACAAATTGGGTCAACTTTAATTTTCTTGTGTCAAATTCGTATAAAATGGATATTATTTTAAAATCTTCAAAATTGAATATCGAAAACAAGTTTTTCAGAAAATACAATTGAAACATATTATAAAACAATGAAACATCGTGGAATTTCATGTTAATAATGTCATTGTAAAGAACACAAAATGATGACTGATGAGCGATTAAAAAAAAAAAAAAAACATGAAAATGATCAAAATTGTACGTTTAGAAGTTATAAAAGATGTCCTTCTCTTGTGATAAGTAGCAAAACTGCAAATTAGTCAGACCGATCGACGGTACTCAATTTTTTCAATGCAGCGCGTTTTCATGAAGTAACTCGCCTCTGTATTTTGGCACCAACGAAGAGAGAGGAAACGAGTTGCATATAGCTGTACAGAACGAGAAAAGGGGTGGGAGGCTAGGCACCCTCGTGTACGCATGCAGAATGCCCGAGGGCAACAACCTCCTCTATCTTTGACTAGGAAGTGCAGGACGGATATGGAAGTAGCAAACGGAGAAGACCCACGAATCGAAAGAACGAATTGCGGTTGAATCTTCGGATAATATCTGCCATAACTTTTATATGCGACGCGAATATTGATAATGCCACGAAATAGAATCAATCTTAATATGCTGGATGTCCCAGTTATCCTGCATTCAATAAAAAACTAAAGTCCACTGCTCTTATTTCCACAAACGATACATCGAATTGCATCCGATGCTAAAGAAATCGCTGGGATTAAATTCCTATCCAAAGGTATGAGCAGCATATGTGTGCTCTTTATCTTAAAATCTTCAAATTTTACATAATTCTTGGGTATCTTAGTAGGTAATAAACAAACCTATCTGAATAAAATCCACTCGATAAAATAGCGTATATTCTATCGTTTTTTCGCTCTTCTTAATATGTTGCTTTGCGCACTTGGTACCAAACGAAAGCAGCGCGTATCTCTTGTCGCGCGGTTTTTTTCCACGAGTGGACTGTTTTATAGCATCCTCCTCCGTCGAATCGTGTTTATGGGCTTGAGACTCTACGATAAATAGATGGATATCAAGCGTATTTTGCTCTCAATGTCAGGCAAAGGCGCAAGGACTCCGTCGTCGAGGTTCTGGCCGACGCGACGCGACGCGACGTGACGCGGCAGGGGCTAAAGGCCTCACGAGTTCGCGCAACACGCAGACGGAGTCATAAAGCGCTTTATATTCCTGCTTTCTCTCTCCATCTCTCGCAAACTCTGGCAGACTGTACGCGAGTTCTCTAAGCGTGCCCGAAAGCAAGTAATAAAAGCTCTGCGTTAGCGCGGCCGTGTCTGCGGGTAACGCCTCCGACAATTGTTTCTACCTTGCGGCCGTGTCAACGCTCCTTTTGCGCTCTCTCTCTCCCTCTCTCTCTGTATCTCTCTCTCTCTCTCTCTCTCTCTCTCTTTTTCTCTTTCTCTCTTTCTCTCTTGCTTCTTTTTCTTCTTCTTCTTTTTCTCTGAGTTAACCCTCTCACGCCCCGTTTACTAGCTACGTTAACCGCGCCAAACGCTACCTCGTACCCCGTCCGACTCGACAACGGATAATTTATTCGTAGAGCAAACATATTTATGATCTTCTGCGGCCAGCGCGAAGAGAGAAATCTGTACAGACTTGTCTCGCAAATGAGTTAGCTGTTGTTGGCGAAACAAATCGGCGAATGTTAGGAAAACGGAGAGAATCTTGGCTTGGAATTTTCTTGAGACTTGAATCGAGATATTTTCGAGTAGATATCGATAAGCGATAAGCAGATATCGGAGAAATGAAAGTAAATGCCGTAGCTATTGACATTGCGACAATATTATTTAAGTATCGTAGAACGTCAAAAAACCCCGATTTCATGACGCAATCATAATATAATTTTAAAAACTTTACAAACTCGGGATATATATGAAATTAGAGAAAAGAGAGAGAGAAAATTATATTCTTGAAATTTTGAACTGATAAAATTATCTGAAAACATAACATGAATCTTGATAATTGATTCTTATTTGTCAGAGAGAAAAGCTGTGAACAAATGTTAGTAACTGCATTTTCATAGATGATACAAATCATCCGCAAATAATTTACTGAATTTTATGTGTTATACCAAAACAGATAGAGCAACATCTTCCTTCTTAAATTATGCTGATCGATACTCTTCATGAAGGAAAATAATTACTAACCAAAATTTCATATCACTTGATATCTTCTCGCGTTACGAAGTTTTGAGCCGTTAATTAAATCTTATCAAGACGACCTTTATCTACAGGAAAACGGACACGCTCAGGCGAGTCGGGCTTATGTCATCCCGCGACTCGCTTTATACACAAGTCAGATTCGCTTAAATTCATGACGCGGACGCCGATCGTTGACGTACGATCGGATCTACGATACTTCACCGGCCACATTTCACGCGAGGGATGCGTAACGCAACGTCGTGCCTCCTCGAGACTGGAATTCGCGTGATTTCCGCAACGAGCAATAATTCTGTCGGAGACACACGCGGATTCATAACGCACGGTTGCAAAACGCGTTGCACCTTTGAACGATCCTCGGACTCACGGAGAGACGCACGCACTGCGAAGTGAAAGTAACATTCTAGACACGTGATGCGGCATCGCGCTGCAAAAGGAAGAAGAAAAAAAATTACTCGCGCACCTGTGTGCGCATCAAATGTATGTGCACGTGCACGCGTGCACGCGCGTGCGGACGTCACAATGCTGTCCAGCCACAACTGGCACGCGTTTTCTTTTTCTTTTCGTAAAGGTAGCCGTTTATTTCTATAATAGTATAATCTATTATAAAGAATATTGCTCGGCGTTGCAACGCGTTGTTCTTATCGCATCGCAAATAAATCTAATTTTCTTTCATATGTGCAATATTCAAACGCGTGTAATTTTTTTTTGAATTATTCAATATTGTTACTCCTGATTTATGAAAACGTTTCAAATTACGAACTGCGTTACTAATTACTATTCGCGATTTTTAAACAAAACAACAAAAGACGGACAAGTTTCTTGTAACAAATGAATCACTCTGTATTTCTATATATTTTTAATATATTTATATTATAAAAGTTAATTATTTAATAAACAGATATTAAGTTGCTTTAAATTATTGAAAGTATATTAGGACGTGTGAAATCTTTCCACTTTGTCTGTAATCATTGAGATCAATCAAATTGATCAGACGAACAATTTCTCAGATATTATAAGTCTCCTTCTCTTTCGATTTGCATCTTCACCTGTGGGTGTGGGGTATAATGCGTGGTGCTTGAAAGTGTGGGTATGTGTACGCGTGTGTTAGGGAGGGAGGGATTTCTCTAGATATTTTATTACGTGAGCGAATTTATTTGTATCTCGAATATTTCAGTGTCCTTAACGATACCGTGTTTCATGAACATCCTCAGTTGTTAGTGGTCGCCTACGATTGTGCGTATGTGCGCGTTGCGTTTAACGGGTGTCGGCGCGCGATGGAGGAGCGTAGAAAAGGGGAGACGGAGCACGGAGCACAGAGGAAGTGAGGGGGATACGTATACACGGTGCCGTCGTCGTCATAGTCGATGGCAACGCGACGGTGGCGTCGTCATCCTCGCCGGCGCCGCCGTCGTCGTCGTCGTCGTCGTCACCGACGACGGGGGCGACCTCCGAGAACGGGAGGGTGGGGCGAGAGGAAAAAAGAGAGACGACGGGTCGAGAAAGGGAGCGACGTTCTGCAGAAGCGGTGGAAGGGTGACGAGGGATGACGGTGGGGTCAATACACCCGTAATCTCGCTGAAATGCACTTGGGTGCAACCGCGTGCCGATGAAGCACGTTACTATCGTTGCGCTACGTTAGAGAGAAAGAGAGAAAGTGAGAGAGAGAGAATTCCACCATGCCAGAAATAGAGTTATTCGCGAATAAATATCGATGATCTCCTTTCAGCAATCAGGGGATGTTTCAATTTTGCGGGATAAATAATTTTGATAATCAATTATCATCAGTCATCACTTTTGATGATGGATAATTATTTTTAATGAAGGGAGAGAGATGAGTACAAAGAATTATTTTAACGCGGCGTAGATGTATAATATACATATATGAAATATAATATTCATACTTAATCACATGATATTCTGTGCTTTTTGCAGGTAACATTTTTGCATATTGTTTCATACATATCATCTGACATCTAGTTTCGATAACAAACGCACTGTTGCGGTATCAGTATCGTTGATGACAATAACAGAGAATATTTTTATAACATTTATTAGCGAAAGATTATGAAAATTATATAAAAATGCGAATTGGAAACAAAAAGCTTGTGTCACTTATGTTATCGTTACGATTCAAAAGATTTCGAATCAATATTTCATATTTCTTTTCAATATATAATGATTTTAGATCGAAGCTTGTGAGAAACGAGAATTTTTCGTTTACGCAACCGCTTCTCGCGGGATTAATCGCGCGGAATATTTCGAGTGAAACTCTGAGATAGACGGAAAAGAAAACATTTCCGCGAGACATTAGAATCCATCGCGCGATAACGCGCGCGCGCGCTCCTTGTCATCCTCGTCGTGTCGGATTCGCTGTGAAATTAGAAAGTAGGCGGCCTCGCACATTCACGGATATCAAAATTAGTTATATGCGCACACACGCCGACTGCGATTATCGTCGATCCCTGATTAGCCCGTATGTACGATCGTATCTTCCCAGCGGCGCATAAATCGTCGTATCCCAGATAAGACGGGCGCACGCGTTTCTCGTTACTTCTTTCATTCGTACAAGAAAGCAGCCACGCGCAATATTCGACCGGCATGCGATCCGTGTGAGACGAGAGGAACGTGCGGCGTATCGTCATCTCTCGTCGCGCCTATCCGTCGCAACCTAGTTTATCGCGATATTTATAACGATCCTTTCAGCGTTTCAGCGTCCGCTGCCTTTCGAAGGTCGCTTAACCCTGGAACGGAAACGTGGAGCATGCGATCGGTGCGTCAAACGAGACGAGTTTAATTTTATCAAGCATGCTCTTTTTATTTTTTTTTTTTTTACAAAATTAATGGACTTTCGAGCTTTCTTTTGCTTCCTTCGGTCATTCGATAAGTACCGAAGAAAGATGTGTGGAATGTACGCGTAGAAAAATCTAGAGTAGTATGTGATGTTCTCCGAGATTGAAAAAGGTATCGATTTTGTCTAAATTTGTACAACCCTATTGCGTTATCCCGTTATCGCGTATCGCCATTAGCCCGTTCAGGGTTGAATGCTAGGGCGGATGCGACCATGCAACCGTGTTCAAAGCTGAACATCCCGCATTCCACCGCGGCTTTTACTACTTTCTCGTTTTTACCACTTTCCTGCATCGGCACTCAGAGCGAACGAACGGACTCGTTCGTGTCGATGTACCACAAAACTGCATTTCCGAGTCGGAAACCTATTTTATTTCGCGACACTTTTTTGCTCTTAACAATTGAACCTGCAGTGCCACTGTTGCGCGACCACGTCGTGGAGGACTGCTATTCTGTTATCGGTCAAACGTTTTTCTCTCGTCTTGTCTAAACTCGTAAGTTGGACGACCGATCCGACATCGATTCTTTGTCATGTTACAACGGCAGGTATGTATATCGATAAGTTCGATAATTAGGTCGATTTGCGATAAAATCTGTAAATAAGTGGAAACAATTAGACGTTTTAAGGTCGATAGAACATGTCGCACGTATTCCGTCCAGATATCGCAGCAAATTGCAAACTTCACAAACTAATATGATCTTCGCCAACTCCGAGAGACGTGATGTTAAGCAATTCTGTCGTTTATCGGATTTTCTCGGGGTAGGATCGATACGACTCGCTTCAGCACGTATATAGATATGGAGCTTGTGTAATATCTTGAGCAACATTTGTATTTCAGTAGCGTTTTTTCGTTTGTGCTGCCCGCTGGCAATATGTATATGTATGCATGGATTATTCCAATTATCGTATCTTCGATTTATGCAAGTATCTTTTTCCGTGATGCAAATCGATGGTAAAATTACGATAGAAAAGAATGATTTGTCATGTATGAATGATTAATCAGACAGATCAAATATGGCGTATTAGTAACACAGATAATTTGCAATTTCAGTTACTTTCTGAAGTAGAAGCTTTAAGAAATACCGACAACTATGGCGAAATGGAATTTTGACGTCATTAGTTCTCACAGAACTATTTATCTTCTTCTAGTCTCTCCTTTTGAGAGATAAATCGATGAAGGTAATTCAATTCACGAAGCAATTCATCTAGATAGATTCAATCTTCACTATTTTCTGGCAGGCATAATACGATGGATAATAAACTGAACAAGGTAATATTTCTTGTCAAAGTTCGGAACGATTTTTTAAATATCCAAACTAAATTGAACGGCAATTCTCTAAAGTTTTAGCCTCAACCATGTTCCCGACAAAGTTTCGAGAGTTGAGAACCTCGAGAAATAAAATTCATTTAAAATTATCGGGGGGCCAGATTTCTCCATTATTTACCCATTCCCCTCCAAGTTTTATTCAATCCAGATACTTTCCGTTTTAATCAACTGTGATTCAAGTATCAAGCATCCAATTCGAAAGCACGACTCGAGAATCATGTCGAGAAAAAGAATTATTTCGCTTTTCGAATAAAATCCTGCTCCTATATACGCTACGGTTAATTGGCCATTCTGGTGTTTACCATCTCGATAAATGATGTTCCCGAATGCGAACACGCCGCAGAATCGCTCGGTGACTTTTGAAAGAGAGAGACAAAGAGAGTAGAGATAATCCGGCGTGTTTCACTCGGGCGAGCGCCTCATACTCGGCGACCATACACGCGACTTTGCCTGTTCACGTGCGGCGGAGTGACCGTGCCTCGCACCGGCGCGGCGCGCGGCGTGCGGCGTGTGCCTCGAACGAGGTATCCAGGCTGACACCCACGCCGAACGTTTTCTGGGCCGAAAAATCGCTCGCGCGCACCGTAGCCATTCACTTCCGCGTGCCCTGCCGCTGCCGCTCGCTCGCTCGCTCGCTCGCTCATTCGCCGGCTCGTGCATGTCCGCGGCTCTCCAACGCCGACGACGATTGCAGTCGAACCGGCCCCGGGGTTCCGGGTCGGTTTTTCGCCCTGGAAACGTCGCGATTGTCGAGGCCCGGCCTGGCCGAGCGAGGCGTGACCGGTTGTCTGCTTCTTTTTTTCCCCCCTCGTCCTTCCGTCTCTCTTTCTCCTCTCTTCCTCTCCCGCGCGACTCTCCTCCCCTTCCCCTTCTCGTACTCGGCTCTCTATTCTCCCGACTGTGCACTCCTCCTCGTGCACGCACGAGACTCGTACAGTCCACGCGTGCTCGTTTCGACTCACAGACATTATTATCTATGCTATAATTTTACGCCATCTCTTTCTCTTTCTCTCTTTCTTTCTCTCTGTGTCGAACTGAATGAACGATAATTTCGGGTTTCCGATGCCAAACGAGCGATTCTATTAATTTACTTCTTCAGACTTTATTATCAACGGGCGGCATTAAATTTGTGAGAATCTGTGCTCCTTTCTAATTTCGCTTTCTGTCTCCGATTGTTTTTAATGATCTCGATTTCTATAAGAATTCGAAAAGGCTACCTCGACCAAGTTAACATCAAACTCGTCAAAGAGTTCGTTTCTTTTACTTAATTTACATTTTCGATAACATATATCCTCTGCATATTCAGAAAAATGTATTTTAATACGTGTATGAATATGTATTTAGTACGACAAAAGTTACAGGTACAATTCCATTATGCAGGGTGGATTTTCATTGTTCAAAACGGGAAAGTGCGGTATTTGAATGGAATTTTTTTTTCGTATAACTGTAATATGTCAGAGCGTATTATTTATTACTCAGTATTCCATTACGAAATAAAATATAGATAAAAATAATTTTCCTGTACCGAAGATACATCACGCATAACGAAATACAGGACTGATGGAGGAGAGAAAGCACGATTGCGTAAAGCGTAAACTGACGCGTCAAATATATGTTTCCTTCCCTTCATTACACGTGTCTCTCGATCATTCGTACGTTTGATTAAATCGATGTTTGCGCGATTCCTCGAGTACACGTAATATCTGCCGTAATATCTAGATAAAGTAAACATACCAAACGAATAAAATACTTAATTTAACACGCGAAACTTCCTCTATGACAGAGGATTATTTATCGATTTGCACGTCGATTGGAGAGCCATGTTCGCAGCTGCAACGGAAAACGGCAGCGTAGGTTTCGAAAGTCATCCCGTTCGTACGGCGGAAGAATAGATGTGATAATTCGAGATTAAACGGTACACCGGCGCGGGCGGTGGTCGAACTTCCATGGCGTCTTCAGTAGCGAAGCCCTGGAAACTGCGTGGAACGACGACAGCGTGAAAATAAACGCGAATGCGTGCAGATTCAAAGGAATTCGCGTGTGTACGCTTCCGTATGTCGAGATGGATTAACGTAACGTATGCGATCGGACAATGGCCACCCTGTGCGGTAGCCGGACGGTATATAAGCGATCGTATACTCCACCAACAGTCGTTTCGCGTCTGACAGATCGCCCTCCATTACTCTCTCCGGTTACCGGAGTGTGACGACGGTAAAATCGTCCCATATTCTATGATCATGTTTCCGCGGTGTTGTTGCGCCGAAATAACGATCCAGTGTAATGCGTTTCGTGGAAATCGGCGGCAACGGCCGCTAACGGTATCCCGATGCGAATCCTAATGGATCTTTCCGGTCTCGTTTTCGTGACTTTCGGGGGCCCGAAATTATCCAAAGCCCGAGAAAGGGCTCCCTAAATAAAATCCCTCCGTATTCACGTAAAGATTACTTTTACGTTCATGCATCGATCTACGTTTCTTTTGGACTTTGGTAAGTACCGCAGGGTATAATATTGCGGTAAATATATAAAAGTAATTACACCGGTCAGCGTATCAATCAATATTGCACACGTCAATATGGCGGTAAGACATCCGGCGTCTAATTGCATCATCGTAGAGATCGTTTCGCGACGAGACGCTTCCGCTGCGCGGCTTCTCGCGACGTTAACTCTCCTCGCGATTCGCGATTCGCGATTCGCGATTCTTTAATTACACTTGTACGTTCTCTCGCCGTATCGGGTTGCGCGCCATCCGTCCATCCGTCTGTCCGTCCAAGGGAGCCTTTATTGAACGCGCCACATTATCTGGAAATGTTCGCCCTCGCGTTAAATCACGGCCCATTAATCATTAACCCCTTCCCCTCCACTTCACTCTCCTTCCAGCTTTGCCCGCTCCAGTCGTGGCCGGTCGTGGATTCCCGGGAATATTCCGCAACGAAGTATGCGATGTACGTCGACGAGAGGGCAAAGAGGAGAGAGAGAGAGAGAGAGAGAGAGAGAGAGGAGAGAGACGAGCATAGTTGGACATATATACGCGATTAAGAAGGCGCGGTTTCCTGCTGCCGGTCTTTGTAGGAGATTAATCACGGCCTTAGAAGAGCCATGTTTACAGCACGAGGAGGTCGAAGAGGATAGAGGGGGGAGGGCTCGTATAAAGGACCGCTTACATAAATACTCGCGATCGTCATTAGCGTTGTAATAATTAACCGTCACTTTCGTAATACGAAAGCACTCCGCGAGTCTAGCAGTCACGTCCCGGCCGTAGTTCCGCCGCGAGTTTCTGACCTAGTGAACGATCAAATCGAAGGGGGAGAAGGGGGGGTTGAGCGAGGAGAGATACATCTCGCGGATAAGAGGAGCGCGTTTCACGCATCAGCGAAAATTCAGCAGGTACGTCGCGAGAGAGCGCGTGCAATCGCGCGTATGCATTGCATATACCTGAATACACGCGTGTGCGTGTGCGCGCGCGCGCGCATTACGACGCATCGTAAATACGCCGAGATACGAGAGGTAGATCGAAACGCCGATTCGAATGTATCCGTTTTGCGAAATACCCTGTGCGGCATTGCCCGCATGTCGATTTTACGCGGAAATCGTAAAATTCGATGAAGTAACGGGGCACTGCGCGTCAACGAAAAATTTATGTATCTCTCTCTCTCGTGCTCTCATTGAATACGCGTCCAGATGATTTTCTCGCGGCCGCGTAATAAACAAAAAAAACCATAAAGAAAAAAGATCCGTGCGAACTGTTACGCGCGTCTCCGTGCCGCTCCTCGCGGTCTACAACTTATTGTTACGGTGAAACTTCAAGTACAAGTTTCTTTTTTTTTACGATACGCCGCGGTTACAATTAACCACCGCGACGAAGCGGATAAACGCGTGACATCCGCGATTCCGCGATTAACCAGGTGGGGTTTCCGGCTAGCTGAGCTCATTAACGATTGATTGCATCCTTTGGGAAAGGTAACTCGAGAAACTCTATTCTTATGCGCATCGTCTCTCTTGCGGGACGATATCTCGCAACGCGCGTAAGTGTGCCGATCGTATCGCTCTTCTCTGACGGTGTACCCTTTCTGAAGACGGCGTATAATGTATATGCATTTTCTTTTATTTTAACCTCAGCTAAATCGAGTCATTATTGAAGATATATTTACATTTTACATTATTATTAGTTGCATTGCATAGTCTGATTATCTTTAGAGAGCAGAATTTTGTGCAAAGCAAATAAAATATAGCTTATTCTTTGTTTAAAGAATAAACTATATTTTAATTGTTTTGCAATCTAAAGCAAGAGTTGGATTTGAAATTATCTTACAAAAATGAGGATTTAAATATTCTCTTTTAATTTAGAAAAGAAAAACAAAGTGTTTTGTGACACATCTGATATCTATTAAGCAATATTTGCGCTTCTAAAATTAACGATATTGTACGAAGAAATATTACAAGGATATGCTATATATGATTTATCAATTTATATTAATCTAACATCACTCTATACAGAAAGCCATAGTGTATGTCTCATTACTCTCTTCTTTGTTTTATCTTTTTCTCTCGCATGAATTACTGTCACTTTGCACAGCACAATTTATGTTTCCACTTATATTTGTGGTGATTATTCATCTGGACGTTATCATCTGAAAGTCATGTCTTACTGTTATGAGCTGTCTAGCACCGATCGTTAAGCGATCGCGAGGCGAACTGCGCGTGTTCCGTAATTCGCATCGCGTAGAATTAACAAGACGATTAACGAGAAGAATTGGGTCAGTTTCGCCAAGTCGATCGCACGCGGCGATTTTCCGCTCTCCTCCTCCGTCATCCCGACACGAGCTATTAAGTTTTGAAACAGGGTAGTCATTGAACTCCTCATCGAAGATAGAACTCTCGCGTGTCCGTACTCCGCGTACGTGCGTGCCGCGAGTATGGTATATTCTTGGATGACACGCGTTTTAGTTTCAGAACTCAGAAGCGAACGAGCGCGAATGCACCGCGCACGCAGATAGACGCGTCTGTGCTGCAGCGCGAACGTAACGCGGAGGTTCGAACCTGTGGAAATACCAATTATGCATGCGGAACGTCCGATATACGCGCTGCACATATTAGGTATGCCGTGCGAGCTATGAAATTGCTCGTAATTTCCGCGGATTGTCGCGGAATGGCATTCTGATTCGAAACGCGAGATTTTTGCTTGTTATCGAAATTTAAAAAAAAAACGTGCGGATGTTTTCGCTTGATCCCATACGATATTCGGAAATATACCAGACGTAAATATAATTGTTTACGTTTTGGTAAAGATGAGCCTGTATTTATAAAGTATACCGCAACTGTTGAAGCGTAAATAGATATTAATAACTAAGCTTGTCAAACCGGAGAATATGCTAATTGTACTAATACACCGCGCTCACGCGAAAAACGTTTAAGAAAGTAGCATAAAGCAGTTTACATAAACGAAGTTTGGAAGATAATCCACATTCACCCGCATGTGTCTCATGTAATTATTCTTGAAAAATGATAACTATATACATATTTTTAAACGTATTCAATAATAATCTTGTCGATCACATAACATTTTCGACGCCACAGCGATTTCTTTTACGTCCATCTTTTCCCTTTGATTTTAAAACACGCAAACTATCTTGACACTTGAAA
This sequence comes from Temnothorax longispinosus, assembly GCF_030848805.1. Lineage (NCBI taxonomy): Eukaryota > Metazoa > Arthropoda > Insecta > Hymenoptera > Formicidae > Temnothorax > Temnothorax longispinosus. Next base: position 8,045,279 of record NC_092360.1, read on the forward strand.
CGAACGACATTCCGTTTTTACATACATTTCCAATTCAATACTGCTAGTCTTGGTGAGCGTATGGCTTACGTGAACATGCATCCAAAAGCACGAAGTTAAGAAAAAGAAGGAAAGGCCCGGTGCCGCGTTGACTGATTGTTCATAACATATTTCACGTCGCGCGCATATGCGTTTTCTTTTCATTTCCTCTCCGTGGCTTTAAAGGAAACCGGTAGAAAGCCACGGCGCGCGCGCGCGCGCGCGTCTCTTTAAAAAGTGCATCCCGTGAGCGCATCGAGGATTAGGAACGGACTTTCACGCGTGCTGATATTTTCTCCGCGATTCCTTAATGCATAATCTACCGGTGCTAATCCGATACTCTTCTCGTTGGAAGTCTTTAACTCGTCCGCTATATCGGCAAATCGCTACATTCTTTTCTCCGTAGTATATGGTACCTTTGATTAAAATATTCGATTTCTAGATAAGTATAGAGAAGTATATAAGGGGGAAAAATGCACGAGGGAAATTCGGGTCGCAATGCCTAACAACGAGAACTACGGCTGTCTGCTTTCCTTCATCGATTTCTGATCCTTGATAGATCCATTTGCGAAATGCCTCTCTTTAATGAAACTCTACGTAAACACTGTTATCTTTTTTTTCCACGAGTTTCCAACTTCCAGCGTGCTCCGTAATCAGGACAAATTAAGATCCCGTTGAACTGAAGTTTGTTTTGAAATTAGCGGACGAGCGCGAATGAATATTATTTCATTTGCATTCCATAGCTTACTTTGTAAAATTATTTGTCAGTGGCTTATTACTTCGTAAACGTGCAACGTCCGTACCGGTATTTTAATGCTCGTTCAATTTCTGATATTAAATGCGTGAAGTTAAACAGAGTTACTCAGCACTGCAGATTCCTCTGAGTTTCTTATACCTTATTCCCATCTCTCGTATTCGTGCATCTTCGCCACTTTATGACGGTAAATGTGTATACAAATCCCATCTCATTGCCTGTTAGGTATTATTTACTCCTATTCATATGCCGCGGAGCATGTTGGCCTAATTTTGTATCTTATTCGCCCAGTACAAAGATCAGCTTTGATGACATCATGAAAAATCTGTCGATTACATTCAGCATTGATATTGTGACTAATTAATTCTAAATTGTATTTATTTAATATAACGATCATGAGTTATCAAAGACGGAAGATTAGCCGGCCATATTCACGCTGGATGCGATATATGAATATGGAATTATTACTTTCTCTTATTATGAACATAAATATAATTCTCTAATTTGTAATAATTTATCAATTAGTGTATAACTTACTATTAATTAGTTTCTAGCTGTTTTTTATTTAAAGTTTTTTTAGTTAAAATACAATAGAAGTTAAAATAAGGAATAATTCTCACGTGGAAACCACCGATCCGTATAATGATGTTGAAATAAGTATAAGATCCAGTTGTTGCGTATATATCATATTTGAAATTATGACATAATCTGCAATCAGAAATCTCAGCGGACCAAGAATGTTATTTTTACATAAATTTTTCTCAAAATATAATAAATAACAGTAAGCATAAGTAATAATATTAGAGTTTACAATAACAACTGTTTAAATTATGCTTTTAAAAAGAGCGTATGTTTTATTATTTTGTTTAAAAATTGGTTTGATACGACGCGCGGTGAAACAAAAACTGCTTTTTTTTTAGGAAAATTGAGGATGAGGAAAATTGAGGATGAGGAAAACTAGTAAGATGCTCGAGTTCGTTATCTCCACACAATGCCGCGATAAAGATATTTCCAAATAACACGTGAAAATTGTGAAGTCGGTGGCGTCAAATCGAAGGCGCGATATCGCGTTGCCACCCACGGTTACGGTAACTTTTTATCAGCTCACGCACGCTCGACCGATCACCGCGTGCGGTGATAGGCTCGTCGAGGTCCGTTTTCTTTCTCGATCGACGCACCGACGATCGACGAGGAAGTAACACGCACGGTTGTTTGTAATATATAGGGTGTATCGCGCGCGCAGTGCCCAGTTCCACCATAAAACGTTTCTACGAATCTCGTGTATAGACTCTTTAGGATCGAGGATTCAAATATGACTGCATCACTTTCCGCAAATATTTTTTATATTCAACGGTAAGTATTCTTAAATAGCATCCTATCAGGATGCAAATCGAAATTCTTCTACGAAGTAAAGTCGCGTGAGGAGCGAAGTTTCGTCGTCAGCTATTCGCAAGTTCCGCGAATCTAATACGCGAAGTTTTCTTTAAAGTCCGCGAGTCTTATGCAACTCCGAGCGCATCTCTTCTTCTTACTCTTCGTTAGCCTTGCCAGTTTTTCTTGCCGGCGGATTCGGAGAAAACGCGCCAGTTTCCGTGTCGACAGTGCGACGCGAACGTCAAATCGCAGACGGCTCTAAGACGACGCTAAGACGACGTTTGCAACGAAAAGGAAATATTTGCGCTGTCTCTCATTCGTGCTGTTTGGGCTAAGAGAGTCGCCTAATTTCCGTTTGCGCGACGGTTCACCAAACACCCTGTATATATGTATGCATATGCGGCACGAGGTCAACGGCACGTTGGAAAACAACCGCGCGCTCGCTCGCTCGCGGCGAGGCGCGTACATACATACATACATACATGCACGCGGTGTACGCGTGCGCATACGTGTATGCACGGGTAACGTCCGACGGTCTCGTCCGCGTCAGCCTGAATGGGAACGATACCGTTTTCGAATTCCCTTTTGCTGACGCGCTCTCCACTGCGGCCCTATGCGCGAGAAAGCGCATTGGGCAAGCCGAAATCAATTTCCAGTTAGACACTGTGCGTACGCGAGGTGTCTCACGAAACCTAGCTTTCACTCATAAATATTAGAAACCGAACTCTGAAAAATTAGAAACTAAAATAATCGAAAGAATCTGAAAGGACATTGCACGTTTAACCGCCGTCAGCAGTCCGACTTCTTAATTTAATTAATCTGTTTCCTTTAATTAATTACCGAAGACGAGAAGATATTTCGCAGAGAAATATATTGGGGATTTTTAGCGTGTGTCTGTCTTCTCAATTATAGACTTACTCCGAAGTTTATTTATAATCATCAGACTGTTTTGATTATGTCTGTACTGTCGTGGTGGCAGTGCCAATATTAGGCGCGATATTTGAAGCGTTCTCAGTGAAATAAGTGTGAACGAGTGATATTTATGGAAAGAGAGTGTGTTTATTATGTCTTATATGTTCTTTATTCCGCGTGCGTGATTTCTTAAGAGTTGAATGATCGGTTCAGCCGCTTTCAACGCCAGAGATTTTCCGGGTCAATATTTATCTTTCCAGAGACGCGTTCGGAGATATATCTCGATTGTTACACTTCGCCGATGGCACTTCGTTAATTGTGTCCGCGGCGAGAATCGTCGTTTCAATGAAACCGGTTTCCCGAAGCGTGACACGTAAAGCGCCTCGGACTTAAGTGCATTTAATTAAGGTCGAATGAGTCCCCCGACGCGCGCGCGCGCGGTCGACGAATGCGCGAAGGCGAAGAGAAAGAAAAAAGCAGAAGGAGCCACCGAAAATGATCGAGCGCCGTAAATTACGGTTAGGGGTTAAATACCGTTACGAGGATCTTTTAGTACTTCACGTGCGCGCGATTTACGGAGGCCGTACAGGAGAGGAGTACGGCTGTTCACTCAACAATCCCGCTTCCAGAAGGACCGCAGGAGGAACGGCGCGGCGCGGCGGATGGGTGGATGGACGCGGTTGGGTCGCCTCGAAAGGGGGACTCGAGGAGAAACAGAGAGAGATTTTGTGACCGATAGAGAGAGAGAGAGAGAGAAGGGGGGGAGGGAAAGGGGAGGGAAAGAGGAGAATTTTTCACCGTGCGGTGAAACCGTCCCCCGCCGAGGAGACCGATCGACTTTCCGTGCGACGACCCGCGCGACGGCTCTCAGCGCGAACACGTACGACGCCGACGCCGAGACGCCGGCGATCTGTCGAGCTGACTCGACGATGCTCGCCGCACACAATGGTTAATTGAATCTTCGTCCGAGGAGCGCGATCGCATTGCTCGTGAATATGTCACGCAACTCCACAGAATGTAACAAAAGCGTAAGATACCTACGCGAGGGGTTTTGAAACCTGTATTTAAGGCGGAATTAGCGGGGGCGGATGTATTGAAAACGGACGATAATCGTAAACTTCTTCGTATTTTCTCCTCCCTGTGGTATTATTATAAAAAATGTACATAGGGAGGATGAAGCGTTTCGTTTGGCGAAGGGAAGAAGCGATGAAAAAAATATCGTCTCATTATTAGGCCATTTCAAAGAAGTTGAACGTGTGTTATTTAAGACTTAAACTTTAACTTAAGTTTTTTTTTGCATGTTTGAGATTGCAAGAGACCTTCGAGTGTATCCAGGATTGATAATTCTGCGATATCTTCTCATATATTCCAGTTTTCTTGCTGCAAGTTTGTAATATGAGAAATTATCTGGAATATTAGCGGTTTAAAAAAAAAATCTCCACCAAGTGTAAAGTATAAATATATATATATATATATATATATATAGCATATAATGATATAATTTTTAAATAATAATATTACCAAAAAACCCATCCTCGTGATCAATATCGCAATACGAAATAATAGTCGCAAAATTGAAATTGCTTCCTCTCGACGTGTATCATTTTGATCCATTTTTTATTATTTTTTTATTGCAACTCAAAATGTAGAAAAAATTTTTTTATATTAAATGTATGTACAAAACAGTGAAAACTCACGTGAATTAAATTTTTAGAAACAAAGGGAGGCGATTGTTTTGAATTCACATTTTTATATTTAAAAATAGAAATGTATAATATTTTTCATTATTGTAATTGTATTTTCTGACGTCTCGTTTTATTTCGTGCATGCGAATAATAATTGAGAGATTATGAGATGTTTTATCTCTATAAAATTTAGCAGCTTAAAATCTGGTTGAAATTAAAAAAATCGACGTCGTCAGTTATTTTTGCGAATATCTGCAGCTTCTTTAAGGCGCATGTAATACATTCAACGTATGTCTTTTTGTACAAGCACATCCCGATAATTTCGTAACGTTTTTGAATACCCCGAAAGACGAATAACAACAATTATATCTTGTATACGGACGCGAAAATACGCACAGCAGTTGCTGGAGGAGAGACGATTAATTGCCGAACGATAGCTCGCGATTTTGCATACGCAACACGCGCACGCACACATCCACGTAAACGCATAAATATGCACGCACGCAACACCGGCATATCTATGCACAAGTTAGACGTTGAGCGATCATATTAAGTATATGTATATACGACTGTGTCACAGGTCATCGGCCCTTGGATATTCTTGGCAACGCGCGCTATCTCTCTCCTTCCTCCGCATCATCCTCATTCTCCTCCCTTTTTTCTTCTCGCTCCCTCCTTGCGACGACGGCGACGACTCCTCTGGGGCTCTTTCGCTCCCTCTTCTCCGCCCAGACTTCTCTTTTGTCTTCCCTCTCGTTGCGAGTACTCCGACAATTCTTTCTCTTCATCTTTGCCCTCCCCCTCTCTCTTCTCTCTCTCTCTGTTTCTTTTTTTTCTTCCTCACGAGTACACATTCTTCGATCTTCAATTAGTTTCTGGCAGATGCACTTCTAAACGGCCTCGTCAACCGGAAACGATATGACCTCCCGGAACTCCAGTAGACAGCTTCTTCTGGATCGATCGCGTGCCCGCCGACGGTTTTATAAATTTTAGATAATTGCCGGAGAGCGCCGGGTATCTCTCTCTGCAAGCGGTGTAATATCCGGCGAATCTTTAATTTCTGAAGGAATATTGGGAAAGAAAACTTTTTCCTTATCCACACCGTGTTGAGAAGGTTTCTCGCAATTTTAATCTTACCGTTTAATCGTATCTTAAAAGATCATGCAACATTCTTCTTCGTAGTATTTTAAATGTGACTTATTTTACGAGACTTTACAGATATTGAAAACTGCTAGAGGAGTGCAACGACTTGCTTCCAATGGCTGTAGCAATAACGATTAAATTTACTCGATGGAGCGATCTACTCGACCGCAGTTTTATACATAAAATAATTTTCCTTTCATTCTTCCCCCGAGGGAAGTTACGAATTTCTCGTAAACTTTCTCTTCTATATTTCTACTTTTCTATTATTTCATCCGAAATGATAACTCGATAATGTAGTACCGTTGTGTTCATTAGCATCTATCAAAAATGTATAGTACTATTACTAACCATCCGATAGATTTTTATTTTATCTGCTCTAGTGGAAATTTTATTGGAATGTTGAAAACAGAAACCTGATATGTGTGAGAGAGAAAGAGAGAGAAAGGAAAAGAGGGAGCCCAAAAAAAGAGTCGTTAATTGACAATTGGATATTTCGTTAGCTCCGATTTCTGTATGAAAATGCAGGATATTTGATCTCTGCAACGGCTACCTGCTCCAAAGTGGTCTCCACTGATCTACCGGGAAATCGATTTTTTTCACGTAAATATGTGGGTTTGAGGAGCGTGGGCGCATTGTAGGCAGCGCTTACGGTGTTTGGTGGTGCGTCATCGTCGTTTCTCGCGAGGAATATTTAATCCGCTTACCAAACGAAACGAATTCAAGCTACTTACCGCGACGGTTTGACATTTCGATTCGTTGGGCGTATAGCGTTGCAATCGCATACGGATACCGCCAGTTATATCCTTTTTTTTCCACGTAGACGGTAAATGGTCAACAGGTTTTTGTCGAATTAGAACGTGAATTAGATGGATATTGGAGCGCTCGGTCAACTTTTCTACTCGTGTTTTCCTAGGCATGTTTATGTTTTCGCAACAGTGACGTCATGTCTCGAAAAAGATTATTTAATTCTGACACGAAATTATTTTTTATTTACTGATAACAAATAAGCCTCGCGTGTGCGTTCCTAGATAACATTTTGTATTAATATATAAAGAGTTTTTAAATTACATATATATTATATTAATTACTTCAAGTTATTTAATATTGAATAATCAAATGGTATTGATTGCATATATCACTAATGTATCAAACCCGCTTTAATGTAAAAAATATTGATTACTTCATAATGTGTGTGAGTGTGTTTCACGTTTTATGAATAGTATGAGCATAATGCCTGAATTATATATAACATAATACATCTGTGATCGAAGAAAGACCCCTTTGATGTCCGTGTCATCTCGCGTATCTATATGCAGATGTATTGTCGTAAAATTATCTCGCGCGCGTAAGAATCTATTCGTGATACGGGAGGACGCAAGGTCTTCGGCAAATAAACGGTACACGAATTGCAGACGGTGCGAGATTCTTTCTCGCTCGGGGCACCGCCGGCTCTAAAGCCGCCTCTGCACGCAGTGGAAGCCGTGTAAGAACGGCTGAGGTACAGCCGGGCGTGTGCAGCCGTGGAACAGTGACCCCCTGGACCAGAGATACAGTTATTGCGTTTACTCTCCTTCATGCTCGGCACGTAGCCGTGCCGCGGGCACGAACCGCGATACGCACCGGCGTCGCGCCTCGGTGCGCGTTGCACCGTTGTCCACTGTTGCGCGTCATTGCGGCAACGTTCGCGCCAGCGATCGTTATTCGGTCGAGAGTCGCGCGAGAAAAATTTGTTTCGCCGCGGATCTCAGCATCGTCCGGTCCGAATCGTGATACGAATGCGCGATTTTTGCGTTTCTCTCAGCGCGTATAGACCCGAAAGACTCGTAGAACTCGTCAGCTTGTCGCTACGAATGCGCGAACCTCGGCGTGAATTTGAAATCTTGATATACAACGAGTACGGAATCCTGATTTCGAGACTAAATGCATATTTGTACTACAAACAAAATGAATTAATTTATTTATGTAAGCGTGTAGCTTGCAGTACAATATAATATAAGCGAGTCAGATATCTTCTTTTGTCTTCTAATATAATAGACGCTTTAATAGATTTATATGTAAAAATCGAAAGATTATGAGAATTCCGTGAATCGATCAGTATGTGTAGAACACATACACGGAGAGAATCTTTTGTTATATTTTACCCTTAAATTTACTACAAACTTGGAACAACTTGGCAACCAAGGAATTTTTTAAATATACAAAAGACATTTTACAAACAACGTGATGAAAATTACCAAGCAGAGTGGTAAATTTTGAAAAATTATTGAAATTTTTTGGATATATTTTAGTAAAATTAATTAAACATATTTTATATTTTAATGTAATAGATATTAATATTTTTTATTATGGTAGATATTAATCAGAATAGCTCGCATAAAATTTTTGGTGGTACATGTTGTTCCACAACTACCATGATTTCAAGGTAAATTTTAAGAGAAAATTCTCTCTTTTTTTTTCATAATTTAGTTATCCTGATCGCACAGGATTCCTTCACTGCCAACGAACTGTCTTACAGAGAATCTCGCGGACAATGAGCACCGAGAAAACCCGTTTTGTTTCGTTTCGCGCGACTAAACGAAAACGAGGCTGCCTCGTTACTCATATATGCGTGCAACTCGTTCGATCTGGACGTGCAGTCCAAACTCGGTTAACGCGTCGAAAACGAGAAAAATTGTGTGCGTGTTCGCTTCGTTCAAATAAAATTCGAAGTCATAAAACACTGGATTGAAAACGCTCTAAAGCCGAACGATGAAAAAAGAGATGAAAAATCAAACCAGATGTACGTATGTCGACTAACTAAATTTTATCAAGATTCGCTCTTTTACCCGAAAACACGGTTGCTTAAAACAATTCGAAATAAACTAATCGTCTCTCTTTGATTTTTGATTGTCAAATTCGCCGGTAACGCGACACGCCGCAGTTGGAAATTGAATATTTTCGTATACGTATAATTACAAAAATGGATTCGCGAGCGACAGGACTCAAAAACGTTCTGGTCTGTGACGTGGTCACGTATCGAGTTTCTCGATTTGGAAACAGCAATTCGTGTTCGGTTTTACCCCGACAAAACGTTATTAAAATAAAATATACACTGCAGGGAAATTAAATTAAATTTATTTTGTTAGTATTTTGTAGTATTTTTCAGTAAATTGTATATTATTCTCTACAGCAAGTGATTCTGAAAACTTTTCGCGCTTCGTCTATTTATGGTGTAATAAATAGACGAGGGATCTGTGTTAATAACGCGCTCAAAACTTGAGAAAGTCCAAAAGAACAGTGCGCAGTATCCTCGATCACGGGATGTCGCGCGAGGTAAAAGTTTCTTTGCAAAAGTTTTCACGTATGCACTCCGCGCGCGCTCACTCGCGCCATTTCCGCGAGGAATAGCGAAGAGAGGTAAAACGAGACGTAAAAATTGCAAAACGCACGGTGGACCACATACACGCGGATCTGCATACAATCGTACGTTATCTGATCGTGAGAGCTGCCGAGCTATGACCACTAGGCACCCATACTTTCTACTACGGCGGTTATTGCAGACTATGGGCGATAGCGAGGTGATAAAGCCTTCGTGAGAAGAGCTGGACATACCGTGCCGTCCCACTTTCCGGCCGAGATAGCCGCAGAGATAGCTCGCTGTGCGCGATCTTTAGACGCTTTTCACATAAAAGAAGGAGGCGGCTTCCAGCTCGAAGCTTGCGTCATTCTCACTCGTGCGCGCGTCGCAACAGTATATTTCCCCGCCTTAAAAATATTATTAATGTCACGATCCCATCCTAAACTTCGAGATATCCCTCGGGACAGAGCCACGATACCTCGCTACGCCGGGAGCAAGACATTCCTCTTCGCGTTGGATTATCCTTCGAGGATAATCTTAGCTTTGTTTGGGTAGAACAATTATCGATCGATCCTCCGAACCCCCGTTAAGCGACCTATCTATCCTCTGCTTGCGATGGCTGGTAGCCCCGGATTAATCCTAAACTTCCGCATGCGTCAATCAACTCGCTAGTTTGTTTAGCGACCTTATCAGGTGAGTAGCCCAAGTGCCCTTCGGCGAGTTCGACCGCTTGCCCGAGGTTCAACGAACCCTGCGAACGACTCACTGCCGTGTCGCCGGGGTTAATTAATTGAGGTTACGACTTTCTCCGATCTGATTTACACTACATTGTGTTGTGTTGTTCGCCATCGAGTTGATGAACTTTTTTCCGCGCTTGCTTCTTCAAGCGTACGGATTCGTACGATGAGATGACTTAAAATTAAGTCAACCTCGATTGGGATTTCGGGGTAAATAAAGCATGGGAGAATTAATTTGTTAGATGGAAGGAAGATATATATATATATATATATATATATATATATATATATATAGATAGATTTACTGTACCATATTACTTGCGTGAAATGAAAAAAGTGATGAGATATTTTGTAGCTGGCAAAGCTGATGAAGAATCATCGATTGTAGGAATTTAATCGAAATCTTGAGAACTGCTCGTTTAAAACTAGATTTTGATGTCGATATTTAATTCTTATCTCGGCGTAATCTAAAGTATTCGGTAAAATATTTGGTACTAAGAATTCAGATTATCGTTAGTATTTCAATCTCTTCTTATCGTAACTTCCTTATCCTCTAAGCCAAAGTAATTAGGATAGATATAGATATTTATATACGGTAAGATTCTCATAAACGTTCTTAAAGTTTCAACAGCACGATTTTTAACGAGTGTTATTTTTTTCAAAACCAAGATTCCCTGTTATTCAACAATTTCGGAAATAATTTGCATCACGATAATATCATCGATTACATATTCAGCATTCTGCGAGGGTGCGTTTTATTCACGAGAAGCGATCGTGGGAGATGTGAGATCCAGTTATTATTATTAATTACACATGTATCTCCGCATCGGTTCAACGAACTCGGGCAGGGTTAATTTGGTGAATTCAACTTTCTTCGACGGGACTTAACCCGGGAGACCTCGACGCAACGTTGTAACAATGAACCGTGAAAATGACAAAAAGAAAAGGACAACGGGATAAGGCACACCGACGTGGAAACAGTTTCATTCTGCTGCTCGCTGATTTTTTATGCGCTTTGGATAACGTAGAACTTAAAAGCAGACTAACAAAATAACGCTCGAGTTATAGGAAATATGAAAAAAATATCGGAAAAGGTTTAACAGCATTAAAAACTGTGTAATTATTTGATTATTTGGAAGGGACAAAAACTCTACTAAGAAAATGCTTTTTCGGAAAGTCTAAACGTGTAATTGCTCTCTATGTTTGTAGTAAATTACAATAAATAATTATAATGAATTTTTGGTTCAAAACATTTTCGTATATTTCATTATTTTTTATAACATTCGGGTACGGATCAGTATCTCTGTGAGAGCTAAATAGGGATACTCTTTTACAAGCTGTTCCACGTAATACGCATTCGAAGTTAATCATCAATCCGGGAGAGACGACAGTCGCGTCAAGTGTTCTCGTAATAAACGCGGCGGGCGTGCGTCACGTTTCACGCGTGCGAAAGCGGAAAAGGCGCGCGATAGCGCGAAAAAAGCCGGCGGCGCGCCGTGGCCGGGTCGACGAACCCGGCGTAAGGATTAATTTGGCGTGCGTTCGTAACTTCCTTCAACGAGACTTAACCCCGCGCGACCCCGGCTTGACACCCGGGTGGAGCGCGGGAGCAGATATAAAAATGTCTGAAAATGAACGCGACGGGCGGGGCGTAACCGCCCGTCACGGCGCGGGCGGTCAAAAGGACGTCGCCGAACACGCCGGCGCCGCGGCGGTGGTGGTGCCGCGCGTGTTCGGCGCGCTCGGCAGCGCGAAATCTAGAATTAACCATGCAGGGGCCCTGGTGTACGGCGAGGTGGTAAAATTAATTCACGCAATCATTCACGCGTGATTGAACGGTTACGCTTCGCGGCGACAACCCCCTCGGATTCAGATGCAAAATAACCGCGACCGCTACGACGACAAGTTGCACGTGGCGTTAGCGTTACGAAATTATTATACGTCGGCGGAACCTGGAGAGGTCGCGGCTTGGTGCTCTTGAGCGAGTCCGGGGGATAATTATTTCTCACTTACGGCGAACGTTTGTATTTGCTGAATAAATCATGTGTTATTACGATGGTAGGGTCGACGATGACCGCGAGGGAAGTGCACTAAATATCAATTCAAATCGACGAAATCCTCGTTTCTCTTCCCCTCGTTTCACCCGTCTCGAGAGCTTCTTTACCTCTTTTCGCTTCGTTTTTTTATCCCCTTTTTCATTTCTCTCTCTTTCATCGCCTCCCCGTGCCGTCTTTTTATAGGTACTGAATGTTAAACGTCGTCATACTGTCACAGACTGAAATGTCTGAAAAATGAAGAGAGATGGCAGTGCTCGTTTAGATGCCGTTATATTATCCTAAAATTTTTCTGTGTGAAGAATACAAGAGGGAACAAAATGTTAATATTAAATAATATCTTTTGGAAATATTGTCGTACTAGATTTACAAAGAAATATGTTGTGTAAATTATTATGTTGACATATAGAAATTGGAATAGCACAAAGTAGAATAGCCCAAAGGTGTTCATGCAAAAGTACCGATCTTTTTGTTAAGGAAAGATCGATTTAAAATTGGAAATATATTTCAAAATGAAAAGAGCGACGATATAGTTTTGAAACTGTATATATATCTAAATATATTTAATATATTTATAATATGATAACTTTTTTATTAGTTTTATTTATATCTGAAGATTTGATACAATAAGGGGTTTATGAACCCCTAAAGTAAAGAAAAATGATTTGTTTGAAGTATTTTATTAATCGGAAAAATATATAACACAAACACTCTTTATATATTCCTACATCTTGTAAGTGATAAATGTGTGGGTGCGTGAAATCTTTTTTCTCTCAGTGGCTGTCGTACACGGTGATGATTTGTAACCGAAAGTAGCTTTCTGAAAAGATATGCTGAATTTTGAATGAACAATGAACGTCCCTCTTTCCCTCTATCTCTCGCTCTTTCTCATCTCCCCTTCCCTCGATCCTGCTCTTTCCTCCCTCTGGATACCGACATGCAACGAGCGGGCAGGTTCAACGAACCCGGGATGACGTGACACCGCCACGCTGGGAATTTATTATCTGAAGCCCGTTGTTCAACGACCCTCGCTTTTTTCGCGTGCACCGCGGATTTGAGCGCGTTCTTGGCTTAGTTTCTTCCCGATTTCCCCCGGCGCACCGTCATCGCGCGGTCACGGATGACGTATCCCCCGTACCGCGATGGGTTTTTCGCGGTGGACGTTTGTCGCGCGTGACGCCGGTTTGACGCTCGTATCGCCAGCGACCGAACGGATGCGTACGAAACATTTTAGGAATATATGCAGAATGATGTAATTTCGCAATAGCGCCCGACGTTTCGACATATATGTATACGAAATATGGAGGTGCCATGGGTTCCAATGGAATTTTTATGTCGCTTCATGGATTATTTCCACGTTTACAAATCCTTGATAAACTGCAGGTTATAAAAACATATATTCTTCCGTAAACGATTATTTTATTCTCTTTTCCTATATCGACTAGATAATTTACACAAATTAGCGGTAAAGAATCAAACTTTTCTAATTCGGAGATATATTCTACGAATAATCAATTTATTATAATATATGACTAATATGACTAATGCAGAGTTGAGTTTTTCTATGATATAAACGGCGAATGCGAGTCAGGCGCGGGACGTGGTGCGCAATAAAACTTAAGACGTGTCTTCAAATGTAACGGACATTTCGGCTCTTTTTTTTAGCCATCTTCAGCATTTATTAAGCTTCTTGAGGAGCGGTCGTGACAAGCGAGCTGGTAAGCACCATTATAGTGGACATTTTCAAAATACTAAACTCAGGTAGAATTTTGAACAATGCATTTGCCATGCTGTGTGTATGTATATAATACGCACTTTTAATAGTCGAGCCTCCTTACATTTGACTAGGGTTGTTACTTTTCGACAGCTTTGAAGCATAGTCGAATATATACATACACATGGCATGGCAAATGCATTGTTCAAAATTTTACCTGAGTTTAGTATCTTAGAAATGTCCACTATATAATCGTGCTTCTCGCTTGTCACGACCGCTCTTCAAGAATGGCGCTTCCTATCTCGAGCTCTGCAGGAATAGAATCCTTTTTCTTAATAAATGCTGAAGATGGCTCAAAGGAAGAGCCGAAATGTCCGTTACATTTGAAGACACGTTTTAAGTTTTATTACGCATTACGTCCCGTGCCTGACTCGCATTCGCCGTTTATATCGTTGACATTTTCACGAGTCTAATTATATTAAGTTTTTCTCTCTCTTTCTCTCTCTCTCTAACAAGGACATGTAAAACATTTCTTGATGTAATTTTTAATGTGTACTAAATATATTATATAAAAAAACTGTATTATATATTACTAAATTTTTTAAAATTTATTAATCTGCTTATTACGTTGTTTTGTAAAATGTCTTTTGTATATTTTAAAAATTCCTTGGTTGCCAAGTTGTCCCAAGTTTGTAGTGAATTTAAGGCTAAAATATTAAAAAAAAATTATCTCCGTGTAGGAACTATTGGTGCTTATAACCAACGAAATTGGTTGAGGTAACCAAGAAACTGGTATTCCGATTGGTCACCCAGTCACCCAGAAATTAGTTCTCACAACCAATGACCGTAGCTAGTTTAACCAAGTTCTTGGTGAATTCGGTAAAAACCAAGTACTATTGGTTGCTCCAACTACGGCAGTCTAACCACGTGCCGTTGTTATATGTAACCAAGAAATCCAGCTGGCGCATATATAACCGAGGCACGTGGTTGAGCCGACCATTTTCTTCAAGATTTTCTTGGTTATCTCAACCAAGTATTTTTTCCGTGAGCTATAAGGAAAATTTAAACTATAACAAATATTTACATCCCCACTAAAGGATCTAATCATATCTCTTTCTTCGACCTTTTATAAGGTATTGAACGCTTGTTGAAACAGTTTCGTATTTAGAACCAAACAATACGCGATACAGAACAGTTATAAAGAAGAGAGAAAAGTGCGAGCATTGAAATATTACATTTTAAAAATATTTAACATACAGAGCAATTATTGTGACAAAATTTACACGGAAAATCATAAGAAGAATTAAGAGAGCAGTTATTTTGTGAATATAATATAGATAAATATAATACAATATGGCAGATGTTCAAAGCACAAACTCAACAGATATAAATGATCAAGCTATCAACACAACAAATGTAAAAGATCGACATATAACGCCTAAGGAAACGATACATTTGGACCTCTTAACGACATGCGATGGCATGCGTAAAAAGCAGTAAGTACACACTCAAAAGCTTTAGATTAAAAGACTGATGTAATAGACAGAGAAATAGTGATCATCAGTAGCTAATTCACAATTTTGCGTTTCTAATCATATTATTCTTTGTTTTAGTTATTTTTAATCGAACATAATGGATTTTTTGTTTTTGCACATATGAATTTTTTTAGGCATATACACACACGCATATCATATATCATATATTTTACACTAAGAACGTTGACTTCTTACTCGTTTCTAAATTGTCATAAATTTCCTAAATCGTTTCGCATACAATCAAAATGTTCATAATGGGACAACTGCAGTTGTCTTATTATAAAACAATTACTATTATAGAACGGTTATTTTGACGAAAATATCATTCGGAGATGCTTTCCAAAAGATTCATAATTCATGCTCAGAATGAAATTTTCTTATTTGTGAAACTATTTTTTATATTCTATTTTTCATATTCTTTATTTACAATCTTGTTTCAATCTCAATTATCAATTCTAATAAGAATTATCAGATATATAGCTTCTGTTTATAATCTTATAAGAAAAATAAAAGATTTCGAAAAACGATAAACGAGGTGTCGCGCCAATGTTGAACACCGAAATGTCAAGGATATTATTGTTACCAAACGTAAACAAGTATAGTTAATAAATTGCCGCATTAAGCGAAATGCGAGGAAATTTTTAAATCGAGGAACGTACTCTTGTGATATGAAAGAGGTCAGTCGGCAGATGAAAAGAGAAAGATTTTCCAGCGCATCGTTGTCGCACGAGTCTCTTCGGCGTTGCGAAACGCCATTTCTCGGCGTAACGCACCGCACGCCAGGCTTAATTGCCGTCGCGAAATAACTCCCATGAGACGTCATTGTTATTATGAAGCTTGCTCGTCGCGTTCGCACCAAGTGCGAACGCCTGCCTAGAACCCCGCGTCACCTCGCTTTAACGACTTTGCGCGCAGATCCCACGACACGGACCGCCGAAATTCGTCTACCCGATGATTCGCTAAAGTGAATTTTTATGGGATACCTCGTGAATGCCTCGTGAAACATTAAATTCGGGCTAATCTCGCTAGCGTCTCGTATCCGCGATAAAACCGTCTCGACATACAATCAACGCCTCTTTTCTTTACATCAACGTCGCGCGTCGGCAATCTAGATCTGGAGAACGCAATTAGCACGTTTAGCACCGGCGATAATTCCGCAGTTTCGTTCGCAGAATCTACGCTAATGGTTTATCGCGGCCACGCGAAAGGACTCCAAACGAAATCGGCGCGCCAGCTCCGCGTGTAGCATAAAATTTTATAACGGTCACATCGAAAAATTGTATTTCAAAGGTTTTCGTCGAAAACGTTTTAATTTCTATCCGAATTATATATAGCTTTGCATTAACGTGACAATGATATCTTATTAAAAAAAAAAAAGAATCTTCTTTTTAAACGTTATATAGAATTTTTGTTAAAAAATGTAGGACGGAAAATCAAGTGACGCGTCTTTTCTGAAAGTGCGATATTTCAATGTTTGCAGAGTGGAAAGCTCAGCGCTGCAGTTGGTGTGCCCGCTGGATTCTCGCCCGGTGCAGCTAATCTTCCGAGGATTGCAGGTGGTCAAGGAGAAGCGAGTGCTCCTTCGAGATGTCTCGGGAGTCGTCAAGCCAGGCGAATTATTGGCCGTTATGGGCCCTTCAGGTACGAAACAGTGTTGTACATTATTCGAATAAATTTTTATTCGATTACGAATAACGAATAATTTTTTTATTCGTTATTCTTTATTCGTTGATAGAATTATTTATCATTAAAATTATTCGTTATTTACAATTAAATATGTTTATTCGTTATTTTTTATTCGAAAATAAAACAAAGTATATAAAAAATTTTGTTAACAAATTATAATATTTCGTGAACGTAAAGTTATAATTTATTAATTAGTATTTTTAATGTCAAATAAATAATTAAAATTAAAGAAATTAAACAAATTTACAATCAATAAAATAAAAAACAACATAAAAACTAATCTTATTTATAAATAGAAAAAAAGAAATTTATAATGAAAAAAGTACATAATTAACTTTAGTTTCCCAAAAGTGTAGATTTCATCTTGTAGTTGGTTTAAAAAAAATCACTTAAAAGTAATTATTATCAAAGTATATTTTTTATTTGATACATTTTTATTTTAAAATGCTTTTAGAAGCACACATTTTTCAAATATACTGTCTGATAATCGATGATATTTGGCTGTATTAATCATCGTAGCAAATGAAAATAATCTCTCCACCGGAGCCGAAGAAGGAATGAATGTATTGTATTTTATCAAAATTTTCTTTATTGTAGGATATTTTTCTAGATAAGATATCTGAGAGTCTGGAGCTCCTAGATAATGAAAGATCTAGAAACAAAAACGAAAATATTTGTTTTATGATCCTTATTTTCGTTTTTGTTTCTAGATCTTTCATTATCTAGGAGCTCCAGACTCTCAGATATCTTATCTAGAAAAATATCCTACAATAAAGAAAATTTTTATAAAATACAATACATTCTCATTCCTTCTTCCAGTGAGGACTTTAATTTTTACTTTGTGCATCATTTTTTGTTATCGATTTTTTTTATTTGTTACATTCTTCGAATAAAAATGATGAATTACGAATCAATTATTTGTGATTATTTTATTCAAGTAACGAATAATCAAATTATTCGATATTCACGAATAACGAATACATTTATTTTATTCGTTATTTTTTATTCGTTATTCAGAATAAATTTTGCCCAACACTAACTATATGTTTATTGTATCAATCGAGCTTTCGTGCCAGCTCTCGCAATACTCGCGAGACCGATCGCATTTGATAAAGCAATACATATCCCAGAGAATTATTTTTCAGATAAACAATGAAATATTTAATTCAGAATTATATTTTAAAATATTAAATTATCCGATAAATGCGACAAATTCTTGTATTTGTTCCAGTAAGAGCCTAAATGTATGAAATTTAATTTAACAGAGAGAATGTTTACCTAATTCTAACATATCAGTTTAAAACATTTTCAAAAATAATCGCGTAAAGTTACGTACATGTGCGTTGCATCGCATCGTTTAAAACACTCTAATGGCAAAAAACGTACAGCTTCACGTTTATTCTGTAGGACCATTACATTTCTGTAATGATCCTATTTTTTCGTCTCGTCCCGTCCCGCCGATGACCCGACGTAATTGCGCGGCTTCTCGAATACTCTTTCACGTTTTACATTATTTCTTGCGAATCTTAATCGCACGGTGTTGCGTGGACGTCGCGCGGAGAATTAAGTCTGCGTTTCTATCTTTAACCGCTTTTATGCGCGCGACAGCGAAATATATACACCGGCCCGGCAATTTCGTCCGGCTGGAATATTTATCGATGCACGCGGGGCGAGAAAGTTCGTTCGCGGTCGTTTCCGACGCATCGCACGCCACATGCAGAAGCAGAATTCACCGATCCCAATTAAGTCGGCGTTAAATTCTGATGTTGTCCTCTTAATGCAGAAGAACAAAATTGCATTTTTAAGATACGAGATATTAAAGGCGGACTCGTGATACTCACAATTTTCAGTAGCATTTTTACGAGCGGAGAAGCATTCTCCGAATGCGCAAAACGCATTTATAATATTATGATAATCACAACTTTTCATTTAAATACCTTAAAATCGTGCAACGTACAATGTACCGTTTGTTTTAACAATTCTGTAATTTGTCTCGAGCATTTCAAGTCTAAAGATATTTTTATAAGTCCGCTGTTTCATCGACCTGGATCGAAATGTCTGGCTCGAGCGTGCGCGAGTTCGAGTATTTGAAGATCGCGCGCCTAAGAATTTATTTTCTACTTTACAAATACGAGGAATGTTAATGGTTCAGAATCTAACATTTTAACTTGAAGGTTCAAAGAGCTAAAAGATTTAGATGGTATTTTAAGAATTTCGAAATGTCGACACGCATGAACGAAATCCACCCTTTCTCTCTAGCGAAGATAAATAAGTACAAAATTGTAAATTCTCAAATTAACGAAGAATACTACTTCACCGATAACTTATTATACGGTATTACATAATGGTTTTCGCACGTGTAAGGGACATCTAACACGACGCGATGTGCGAAAGATATATTCACTGAAATATATATAACGAGTTTACACGACAGCGCACACGAAGGTGCTAAATTTTTGTTTGGCATATTTGTTACGCAGGCTGTGGTAAAACAACACTGCTGAACTGTTTGTCCGGCCGTGTTGGCGTGGACGGCGGTGAGATCTGGCTGAACCGCGAGAGGCTCACCAAACGGTGGCGCAGAAGAATCTGCTACGTACAACAGCAGGATATTTTTTTCCCCGATCTCACCTTACGGCAGACACTTGAGGTAGGTCCAGCGAGGAATATTACACGGTAGCAAGGAACTTTAATCCAATTCTGAATAAGCGACACCACAGTCATTTCGGTCTATTAACGTCTCTTGGATATTCTGTCTCTTAGATTTAATGATTTATAAACATGTTAAAGATTAAGCTCCGGTGTATTATATATTGATTTAAAATAAATTGAAAAGTCGAGTCTTCCTTTGCAAAAAATAACTCGCGAGAGCGAGTTACTTTGTATCACTTTTTAATTCAAATGAGATGTTGCACTATATATTATCGAGCTTGTGAAATATTTTGGCGCTATTTTTATTTACAGAATTGAGCAAATAATATTGTACCAAATACTGAACATACAATATGTATCTTGTATATTTAATAGAATATTTGACTGTGCATGCAGAATGATTCAAAATATGTAGATATATAAATATGTATGTGCGCCCCGCTAATTTTTGTATACACATAAATAAATGATGAAGCCAAACCGTCAATGGTATGCCGATCGTAAAACTAACGCAAGGAATGAATATAATTTATTTGTATGCAAAACTTAGAGGAGGGGTATGTCAAGTCTCGACGTGCGCGTGTACTCGCGCGATGAAACAAGCAATGAACAAAACGCGCGCAACGATGGAAACGAGACAGTTGCTGTGGATGCATTTCTGTACCGGTATCCCGAAATAAGAGAACAAAACGCAGAAACGAGCGTAGCGTTTCCTCGTTTTCCACGAAAATCCCCGGCCCCGGGGGCGTGCCAAGGCAGCCACGCGAGCCTTTCACTCGATATTCATCACGTCCCACGCGCCGAACAAGCGGGAATTAGGAGGACACCCTGTACGCAAAGATCGCGGGGAATGCAAATGCGGGCTAGGAGCCAATGCGCCCCGTTGCACTTGGGGGATTTAAGAGGTTTGGGCGGAAAACGGACGCGGACAGATACGCGCTTTGTCGCTTTAGCCGCTCTAATCGAATAAACATGCCCGGTACGCACACGCACACGCGCGCGCGTGCACCTGCGCGTCGCGACTCATTGCGAATCGGGAGACAGAGAGTCTCGTAACAAGGTTAACCGAAAGACTATTTTTAATCATGGAAACGTTTCTCATATTTACTTTTTTTTTCTATCTCTTAATATCTTTCTCATTTCGTACCTCGCGGCGTTGGAAGCGTTCTCACCTTCCGTGAAGGAGAGTCCCGACTTTTGAGACAATTACGATTATAAGGTCTTTAACTATAAGAATAATTAAAATAAGAGATAGAAATAGTAGGCATATATTGATTCCATATTCCAGGATGAGATGATATTCATTTGAAAACACATTTCGTAAATTCAAAACTTAACGGTATAACAACAGACGAATACAGATCAACCAAAGGTTTGAAGAATGACAGATTGCATACAGTTCAAATTGAAACGCACGAGTTTTATTTGTCTGTCATTAACGCGCAGCGTCTAAATAATTTAAATGCAATCAATCGGCCGGGTATTTGGAACAATCCTACTCTACGTCTCATTGAGATAAAACTTTCAATAAAATCTGAATACGTAGGTAGATGGATATTGCTGTTTATCGAGCACTCGAGGCGTCCCTTCAAGCGCTGAAACGTTACAAAAATTGTTTACAGCATGATAATTGAATAATGAAAAAAAAAGCAAAGTATGAGAGATAAAAAAAGTATCACGTGCATGGCGCCCACTCGCGCGCGCGTACCTACGCGACAGTCGGCACGCGCGTGTCACACGCATAGCGATACACGCGGCTCTCGCGACGAACCCGACGCGTTCGTCTAGCCGCGACCGTTAGCGGGGTACAGCGGCCCGCGATGACGAGGGGGGGGAGGGTCGTATCTCTCGCGGTGACGTCATAACTCGGTCAGTGAACCGCCGAGAGCTCGCGCGGCGTGCGTCTTACGGTTTCGAAAACATTTGGCGCCGCCTCTACACGCGCGCATACCGCGCGTGCACACGGCGCGCTGTTTAGAGAGAGGCACGGCCGCGGTGTATAGCTCCTTTCAGCGGGATGACACTTTCTCTCTCCCGGGGGGTAGGAGGGCGCGCGAGGCCTCCTCTCCGGCCTTCTTTCCTCTAGCCGCTTCCTCTCCCTTTCCGCGCGCGGTGGTCTCGCTTCTGTTGTCTATCGCGAGAGAGACAGGTTTTGTATCTAACGGCGAATGAACTCGAATTTTAGGTCTGGTTGCATTTTGGGGACCACGGGGGGTGACTTTGCAGCAAGACTGTATAAGTCTTTGTCTCGCGGATCGACACTGACCTCCTCTTTCGATCGAGTTGTTTGATACATAAACAGGAGCGGTAAAAAATAATTGCGCGAAAATCATCTCACGTAATGTACATGTTTAGAAGCCTCACCCACATATTTCTAAATCACGCTTGTAATTAGTGTCACGAAGTTAAATGTTTAGATTAGCATAAAGATGTTTCATGATGAGTGCATTTAACGAGACTTTTTTTTATTATACGAAGCAATTTTTTTTCTATGGATGTTATAGGCCGGTATTCCGGTTCATATAGTCCGTTCTTGTTTCAAGATTGTCTTAAGTAATGTCTTAAGGTGCTATACAGCTAAATTGTGATTGATTTATGACATCTTAAGATTATACTTAAGAGACGGTCTTAAATATAAGAACCGACTATATGAATACCGTCCAGAATCTTATTTTCGTGTATCTTTCAGTCCGTGTTTTTTCAAAACTTTTTCTGAATTTTGACAAAATTCTAAAGTGATTTTATATACCGTGTCAACACATAATATAATTTGAATATCATTAGAATAACCCAGAAAGAAAAAGATTGTCCGAAATTTGTGTGTGAGCAAAAAATGAGAAAATCGTGCCGTCCGGCTGCATTCTTAAAGCCTCGGCTCGTCAAAAGGCCCTTTCGTTCCCAAGACAGGAATGTAAACTGTTAGAGGGAACAGAAGAAGAGGTTCACTTTTCCGCCGTCCGGTTCCACAGCCGGGTATCGTCGTTATCTTTATTTAGACATAACTGTGTTCCCGCGGCGAGTACACACAATATCATCGGCCGCACTTTCTCTCTCCGCATAACGGGCCCCCTCTTGTGTAACGGCACGAGGAGAATGAACGTTGAGAAACGGCATGCGCGTCGTCGTCTCGGCCGGTCTCTGTATCCGTACGCGTAGCCGCTCTGTTGATTGTGATATAAAGGGCGATCCATAACATCATCGCGCATCAAGCCGCGCGATAACATATTCTTGGACGCGTACGAAATCGACGCGTTTGCGTCGCGGAAAGTTTCATCGGGACGCCTCTTTACCCCAAATGTTTTAGCGTCTCCCTACGCAGCTTTGTGTCCTTTTATAACTAACATGTTGAATTAAAATCTTATATTGAAGGAATATCACATAAAAGTAAATAAAAAAAATCAAGCTCTATTATCCTCGCTTTATTGCGAAAATATATAATCGATGGAGATTGCTATTATAGAGTTTCAAATTTTTGTAATAAATTGTAAGTGCGACACACATGGAACATATACCGAATACGTATATCTATCTACCTACGTATGTATAACGGTACACAGTGCAGTCATTTATTCGATGACATCGTGCTGATTTTATCCGCCTATACTTAAGGATATGACAGGGTTCGGTTAAAAAGAATACGATTAATCGCCGTGAAAGAACTTGAATTGAATCAACCTAATTTCGAAAAGATTGAAACAAATTTATATTGAAGATAAATTATCGATTTATTCAGATATTTATTGCGAGATTATTATTGATTTAATTTATAGCAAGACGAAAAAAATTTATTGCAGCAGGCACCATATTAATGCTTTTCGGGTTGAATATTTTAAAGTCGAATTTAAATTCGTTTGTTATGAATGATTTAAAAAATCTTATATATAATCCGTGTATCCGTTGGACTAAAGTGTATGTTTTGTTTTTAATCTTGTGCTGAACCCTAAGTAAGGTAAAGGTGCCAATACCCGGACATGTACCTATATCTGGACACCTTTATTATATATAAGTATAACGCGAATTAAAATCAAAGATAAAAGTATTTTTTCTTGTAGTTTGAAACTTCTGTTATAATATCCAAACGTTTATTTCCATAAATTTATATTTTTTTAAAGGTATCCAGACACAGGTACGTGTCCAGGTTTTAGTACATTTACCTACTCTTAAGTGTCCGGGTATTGGTACCTTTACCCTACCCATCGAACGTTTGAAGATGTCAAGTCGTCAGACACACAGCTCCGCTATTTACGAGGCGCTCATGACGCGAGTATACTCTTGAATTAACGAACTCCCAGACGCCCTTCCGCGATAAAAACAGCCCGCGGTTTCGCAATCGACGCGTCATCGTAATTGACTTAACGATCAGCTTATGACGGGCGCGCGCCCCCGGCGCGGCGCGTTTAGAGCCGGCCGGGGTAATAATAGTACAAAGTGGCCTGGATATATTACGAAACGGAAATGCATCCACCAGCCCCGCGCGCGATGCACCGCGCTGAGGCGCGGCGCGCGGTTTTGTTTACGTTGCTGTTTTAATGCGCGCGTTTATACGCGGCCCGTCGGAGCGCGTAAACCAGCGTAAACCGATCGGGCGCTAATAAAACCGATCGCCGTTTACGCGCGCTCTCTCGCGCTCTCGCGCGTCACGACCGCCGACACGTTTGCATCGTATCGCACAATTTTGCAGTACCAGGCGAGGCTGAGGCTTCCGGACACACTCTCACACTCCCAGAAGATGCAGTGCGTGGACCACATCATCGAGGTCCTCGACCTCGCGGGCTGCCAAGACACCAGTGAGTACGGAACGGCGCGGCGCGCGCCGTAAAGCCGAAGGATCGATGTCGGGCGCGCGACGTTTTTAGATCCGCGGCCAACGCGATTTCGAATCGCGAGCCGAAGGATTCCACAGATCGTAATTCGCTCGATTTCTCCGGGCCGCGGTCGTAAAGTCGCCGTTTGCGCGTTTACGCGTTTACGCGTACATCCGCGATGTAAACAACGGTGGCTCGCGATTTCTGCGCGACGTTAGAAGACGTCGTTACTCCACGATCTAATAGCACGCTCGACCGAGTTACATCGCGTCGTTCTGGATAAATTCAAGTTAATGCGATTTTCGAGAATTTACATGAATTTTCATGAACCTCTTTGACTGCCGTGTCACCCATATCCGGGTAACGCGTAAGTTTCCGTAAAGGCCCCGTTACTTCATTTGTAGGTGACTGTTTTATTCACCTGATTAGGAATGATTTTATTAAATATTTATGAAGACGTTAAAAGAAAAACGTAAAAATATTGTGAAAAAATACACTAGATTTATTAAAATCGGAATTATTTATTTTCCTATTTTTCTGCTTGTCTATCTGTTTCAATCAAAAGAGATTTATTATTTCGATTTATGACTGATAATTTTATTTTTTCCATCTGAAATTATATTATTAAATATTTAATAATGCAAACCATATATTTTTTATTTATTTATATTTGTTAACTTTTTTGTATGGTTTACTTTTGTAATCTGAGTGAGTCTGCATATTTTATAAAGCATCTTCTCAAGTTTTTCGAGTTTCTCTCAGAGCCAATGCTGAAATCAGGTTGGCAGTTAAAATATTAAAAGAGGACTACACCACGTGTATACACGTGGAATGTGACGAGTTATCACTTTTACTCCGTTGTTTTATACTCGATGTTTAAAAAATAGATTCCAAGTCGAATGTAAATATTCTAAAATAATCTAAAATCGCGCGCGCGAAGATGAAAATTGAGCTATTCGGATCACTTCAGGTGCGTTATACGCGCTATAAAATTTGATACACGGCTTTCGCACTACAACTAACAATAAATATCATTAGTCCTTCGTTTTTTCGATGTTACAGCACTGATTGTAGCGTAGATCGTGGTGAATCGTCGTTTGATGTTAATCCGCGATCGGCTCTTACCGTTATCGTCACCCTGACTATCCGTCTTGGTTTAGCATTTTGATTGACAATTTCCGCGATCGCGAATATCGAACCGTCGCGCGAGCGTCAAGCAGCATGGGTTATCAAAATATGCACGTAGGAAAAACGAGCCAAGTAATATACAGGCTGACCTACATGCACGTTTCGCACTCCGCGTCGTGAGATTCTCAGAATGATGATTCTCAGATGATCATCCTCGTTAACGAGAAAATTGGACGGGACATCGTTTCTCAAAATAATATAGATCTTTCGTTAACTAGATTATATTGGATCAGACATCGCTTCTCACTGTTTAGCTAGATGCTTCGGCAATTAAGGGGTTAAATGAAGAAACGTTCTTAATCATAAGAAAAATACGATTTTATTCTATAATATCCCCGTCGATGGTTTCAAATTATAATTTACAGATGTCATTTTTACATTCAAATTGTTCATTGATTGTGATACGTGTGCTTTGTTAATTTTGCCAAAGACAGGCTGCGGTTTTATCTCGGAGTTTCATCCGACGTAGACGCAAATTCGCGGCGCGATTCCGCGTCACCTCGCACAGCCATATCGAAAACGTCGAACGTAGCGGAAGCGCGATGACATTTTCCGGAATACAAACGAGGGAAAGTACGGACGCGCGTATCTTTACTGAGCCGCGGAACGCTGGGCTCATTCCCGGCCGGTTGATAAACGGTTTCCTCGATCGTTAACCCCCGAGCTCCTCGAGCGCTGAACGCGACCGCCTCGGCCGCGAGCCGCGAGCCGCGAGTGTGACGTAAAATATTATTCCCCGCACACAATTATACGTTCGTTTCTCTTCCTGTGCCCCGAAGGCGTGAGCGACCGGTCGGCGGTGACGACAACAAAGTTTAATAATTTACCACGCGTCAGAGATCACGCGCCCCTCGTCTCGTTAGTTCCAGCTGGCGTTGGCAAATCCGAATATCGACATGGGGCACGTCGGAGACGCCAACATCGCCGCGCCGCGAGAGAAAGAGAAAGAGAGAGAGAGAGATCCGATTGGAAAACTATTTATCTTTATTATTCAACGGGGGATTTTTCATCGATGTCTGCTCGTAATTCTGTTATTCGCGACCGCGGACGTAGGTTCGCATGCTAATAAAACGCCTTTGACGCTTTGTTGTCTGAGATCATATACGCGCCATATCTTCTGAACCTTTTTAAATGCCCCTTTTTTCCTCCGCCTCGGTGAAATGCGTGACATGGTAATTACGATCGCCTACATTTTCAATATCTTTCGTATGACGGGTCTCCGTATCTCGCTGCTCATACAATCGAGTACTATTTTCGAGTATTATTCATCGCGATGTTGGTAATGCAATTGCGTATAGAAACTAGAAAATGACGCATATCGATTCCACGCGAAAATAACTTGGCATTCGCGTTTATATCCGTGCGCTTACACACATTTCTAATTTTTTTTTGTATAGTAAGTACCATAATCATGTCTGTGTACGTTAATATAAATTACAATATTGATATTGTCCAAGGATTTATTTCTATATTTACAAAATGACATCTGTAATTTAACGCAAGATATAATTTCTTATGTAGAGAGAAAGAGAGGGAGGGAGACTAATGATATACTTTTTGTATAGTTATTGGAGATTATTCGAAGCGGGGAATTTCCGGTGGCGAAAAGAAGAGGACAAGTATAGCTTGTGAATTACTCACGAATCCATCATTAATGCTACTTGACGTAAGTTTCTCCTACATTTTTTAGAAACATGCATATATACTTACATATCTTATATTTGTAATATAATACATCTTATAAATCCTATAAATAATTTATAATCCTAATTCATAATATACGTAATTATCTTTAAATGTTAATCAATCGAGAAAAAATATTATTATATAAAATTTTAAATAATTTATGGAAACTTATGCAGAAATTTACCAAGTTTATGCAGATCTAATTATCTAACTATAAAACAAATAACGTTATAGAAATAAAATATTTCTCTCCAACAATCCCCACTAATCTATACTTTCATGACATTAAAGAATTGTAAAAATAGATAAATCTTTGATTGAAATATACGTGGGATCGTGGATCCACGTACCTTACGATTTATAAACTGAATTTATAAACTGAATAATGTTCATGATATTAGATGGCATAAAATAATTTTCAGAGATGGAAAGTTCGTTCAGAAAAAAGTTTTCTAGCAATAAGTCTAACGTGTTAGGTGTTGATCGATAGGCGTTAGATTAGATTATGATCGTTAATTCGAAATTTATGAAATCTTTTACCTTTCAGGAACCCACGAGCGGACTCGACTCGCATTCGGCACAGGCATTGATCTCGCGGTTAAAGAAGTATGCCGAGCAGGAGGGTAAGAGTATCGTCGTGACGGTACACCAACCTAGTTCCAGGATGTTCCACAGTTTTAGTAAGCTTCTCCTACTGAGTAACGGTCAGGTGGCGTACTACGGTTCGACGGCGAATGTCGGCAGATTCTTCTCTACGATAGGACTTACTCTACTGCCGCATTACAACCCCGCAGACTTCATTCGTGAGTGCACTTTACTGATATGAACTGATTTCGTTGAATTACACTTGCGAATGATATATATATATATACACCTAACAGATAAAATTTTGCCTCGCGTCTTTATTTCTCTCTAAACATTTCAAACTTATAAGATTCGTAGTTCCTTGAAAAAAGATCAGTCTACCTGTACTTTCTTTAATACATTTTCCACGATATAATTTTTTTTATACAGTATATATGTCACAAAAAGTATTGAGTGTTTTGCACAAAGTTAGAAAGCGTTTAAAATAAAATCTAATCAGAATCACACATGCTGCACATGCACACCTTATATTTTTTTGTTTAATGTCATGTTGAATCAAGTGGTGTAAATGTTTTTTAATGCAATAAATATGCGTAAGATACGAAAATAAAAAATATTTTTCTCAAATATTTGCATTATTACCGAGACAAATGATTTCCAGAGCGTACATAACATACATACATCTAAAAAAGACTACGATCATATATTTGTTTTCTGAAATAACCGCTTCGTGTTGTCGGAATGCTATGGGAAACGGATGGCTGTTCCCATGAATTGATCAGAGCCGACCGAGAAAAGAGCTCGGCGTTGTACGAAATGCTTCTGTTTCAGTGGAACAAATAAAGGGGCCAGAGGAAGTTCGAGATCGCATCGTTGCCGCAGCGAGAGCTGCAAGACAGGGACCTGACTGCCCACCGGAACTTCGCCCGGAGTATAATCCCAGCCAACATCCGCTCTGCGACCATCTCATCCATTATCACGAGCACCACATCAGCCACAACGGTATTATATATAGTATAAGTATGCAGTCCGCCCCGCGATATACGTATTTAAATGTATGCACACCTAGACTTTCCCCCGGACCGCAGGCGGACCGTTACGGGCTCCGATGTGCCCATTTAAAGCGCGCACTTGCTCAAAGATCGAGTATCTCGCGTCCGACCTACGGCGGAACGCTGGAAGGGCCGTTTTATGAACTGCTAAGATAGGCAACTTGACTGAACCTGTCCGCTAAGTGTTTAGAGTCTTTAACTCGCCGAGAGTGCTACGGCGTGTACCGTGCACGATTCCGAAGAGTTATTTATCTTTCCGTTCTTGATGGTGTAAATACGTATATCTGTAGACGGTGAAATTTCTGAAATAGTCTAGAATTATCTCGCTTCAACTTTCGATAACAAATAATAAAAGAGGTCGAAAAGTAGTGAATATTTTAACATCGCTATTTTTTAAACGAATAATGTTAATTAAATTAGAATGAGTTGAATAAAATCATCTTTCTCAGATACATACACATCAAAGCCGAAAATAAATATAATATCTGTAGGATGTTCTAGGACAATAATACATATAATTTTTTAACTGTATTGTATAATTTTTGGATTTTGTTACAAACATATTTTATAAAAAATGAGAATCGATTTTATGCATAGCTGATATTTATTTAATCACTTTTCGTATTTTTAAATTTTTTTAACATAAAATCTTTTAAATATTAACTACCTTAGAGATCATGAAATATAATGAAGAAATTTTTTTTATTTCCCTAAAAAAAATTTTGCATGATAGAAGAAATAATAATAAAACATTACACAAAAGCTTATATGTAATTAATGTTGAACAGTCTAGACTTATTATGTTAACATTTAAGAATATCAATAAAATAACTTAATATACGTATTAGAAAAGTGAGCGGAGTAAAATCGTAAGGGAATTGTCACCGATTTCTTCTCCTCTCAACTGTATATCTCTACCTACTTATGTATTTATCGACGATGCAATTCTCACAAAGCTACTCTAAACACTCGTCCCGATGCTTTACAGTGAAGGAAGACGAAGGCCGTACACTATGGTTGGACACACAAAGCCACGCCAGCAGCAGCGCGAGTTCTGCTGATGACGACTATTCCTGGCAGTGGCCCACCAGTTTCTGGTCGCAGTTCAAAGTGAGTACGAATGTTTGTAGCAATTACCGAATACAATGCCATTCTATTCGCTTAAGTTCTTTATCTCCGCGGTTCACGCACTATTTCGAGTTTGAGGATAAAAGGTGGAAAGCAATATCACAGTATTATTATTGTTGCATATCATTAAATATAAGACACAAAAATATTAATATATTAATATGAACAGATAGAGTCAACAAGTCGTCTTTTTTACAGGAAAGAAAAATTATAATTGGAAAACGATATTTTCTTCTCTAGTCACGTTTTGAAACTTAACTCATCGAAACCTTTTGATTCTGGATTATTTATGACGCAAGAACAACGTCTGATTCTTGAACATCTTATTTTTATTTTGAGCCTTAATATCTGGAAACTGGCGTAGTAGGTCTTGGACGTTCCAAGCGACCATTCCAACGTAATTGTTCATAATTTCCAAAGTGTATCCTTCGCAACGGATGAAAGGGTAACCGCTATGCAGTCAGACTAATTCTTCGTGTCAGATATGACGCACCGCCGCGTCCACCGCGAAAGAAAGAAGAGAATCAGCATGCCCTGTGTGTTGTTCATCGCGAGCGCCGATTAACGAATGCATCTAGACTAATGTGTACCGGTTTACCTATTCGCGGAGGACGCGTCATAACGATCGCGTCGTAGGTGGATCGCGACATCGCCGAGAATCGCACGCGCACGAGGTAGGGTAGGGAAAGGGGAGGGCCGCGTGCATAAACGTCGCGGGAAAGAAGAAGACCGGGCGGCCGGGCATAGAGGAGAAGAACTGGGACGCGTTTGCACGATTCGCCATATCCGGATAATTACCGCGCGACCGGTATGCCCGTTTGTAATCGCGCTTAACGTACGAATACGAACGTCGCGTCACTTGCATCACTTTTACTTGGCAGAACCACGCGTTCTTCGCGGCCTACCAGTAGCCGGCTCCATGCACCACCTCCCGTCGTCGTGAGAAAGAAAGACCGATAGGGAGAGAAAGACAAAAGCGTTCAAGGTCCAATATTCTCTATTAGCGATTATTATTGAACTAGGAGACACGGAACATAAATTTCGTTCTCTTTGTTCGTTGACCTGGACTATCGTAAAACAATAAGTAACATCGACCGAAAACCAACCTTTCGCGCGATGTGTCCGAGTACACTCTGTATGTACCACAGTTATTGTTTAAAAAGGCCTTCGAGACCCAGCATTGTGAAACTTTGCGTTCTATTTTCTCACGGACGCTGATATAATCGAGTCGTTCCGAAGGTATTAACCTGACGCGTATTATTATAAAATCGATGTATCGTGAAATAATCGTCCACGTAACCGAAAAAACGCATCGGATGCTCAGGAAGAAGCACTGACGCAGTGATCTTTTCTTAACTTTCCAACTTTCACTAGAAAAAAAACTGTTTCAATTTTTTTTCTTTTTTTTTTACATTATATATACGTAATTTAATACTGAGCTTTTGCTGAGAACTTTTATGCACACGATCAAAGTCACACAAATAAGAGCTTTAATTTATTAGCGAGTTGGTGCAAATTGCAACCAGGCTCTACAGGAAGCTGTAGCCCATTTGTACAAACGAAGTGTTGTTCCTTTGATTTCAGGTATTATCGGAAAGAAATTTTCAAGAGGCACGACCACGAATGTTGTCGCGTCTTCACTGGCTGCAAACGGTAGCTCTCGGGCTTCTAACTGGGCTTTTATGGCTCGGTCTTCCCAGAACTGAAGCAGCCATTCACGATATCCAGGGGTGGATGTTCTTCAGCAACACGTACTGGATGCTTTTTGCACATTTTGGAGCGCTCACTAGCTGTGAGTTGAATTTAATTCTCATTTGCGCGCTTGTAACGCCGAAATTCCGTCACAAAGGCGAGGTATCCATTGTGCTGAGGCTAGACTGATTATCTCGACAATACCTGCATTAATTAGACACTTGGACGAAACGAAGTTACGATCTATCAAATTTGCGGCGAGCCAACAAAATAAATTTTAATTATACGGGAATGTAATTGCGTAGATTCTAAATTGACAGTTAAAAGCGTTTATTTGCGAATTAAGCTCAAAGTGCGTGCGATTATAAAAGCTCTCTTTTTCGACAAATAACATTTATTCCCTCGGAGCTTTTTAATTAATTTCAATTTTATTTCGAAATGTTTGAAAAAGCAGATGAAATTGATTGGGTAATTGGACTTTAGCGGCCATTAATGTGCTCAATCAACCATTCAGTAAGGCTTACTTTTTTGTCGCAAAAGACCGGAGAATGTTCAATCAAGAATGTTAGCACGTGTGGCATGCCGTGACCTAATATGTGTTCGGTGATAGAGGTCCTTAAATTCATATTTCTCTGATAGCTAGTGCGCAGACATAAATCTATAAGATAAAACAGATATACGTCCTTTTTCTTTTGCAAATAGACTTAAAATCATACTAGTATATATAATATTGATGAATTGAGACACTAGATGGAACGCGCATGTATTATGATCTGTATCAAATTTAATCAGATCTTATAATTAGACAAATCGTGATACCGCGACTTTGAGATTCGGAAATCCAGAGTTGAGCGGAAAACAGAAGAAATAAAACGCGGGAGCGCATTGACTATCGTATCGTGTAACTTCTTCAAAAGTAGACCCACGAAAAATCCTTATCATTTTACAGTCTGCCATTTCGCGGCAAGCGAGACACAGTCCAAAGCGAAACGTTAAACGCGAGAGAGAAACGTTTCGCTCCTGATGGACTGGCTGTAAAACCAATTTTAACATCACCCCCGGCCCGTCATAAGCGACGTCCACTCTGCATGAATTTGGGCGCGGGGATGATTCTGAAAATAACGCGCGACGTTCTTCCAGTTCCCCCGGAGCGCGAGGTGATCAACAAGGAACGCATGTCAGGATCCTATCGGCTCTCGGCCTACTACCTGGCGAAGATGGTGGGCGAGCTGCCGCTGACGATAACGCTGCCCGCAGTCTACCATATAATTAGTTACCCGATGTTGGGCTTCCATAATATAGCGGTCTTCATCACACTGCTCGCGTTCTTGCTGCTCAACACTGTAGTCGCACAGGTACGCAATTTCCTATTCGATCGTTAGCCAATGTTAGGATATTGGACAAATGGCCCGTTTATGTCATTTCGAAACAAAAACTTTGATTCAGTATAATAGGATTTTGATTCTGATTGACTTACGTATCAAATTATTCCGTTCAAAATCACGTCGAACTGATTGTGAATTCAAATTCGTTGCATGATAGCTAAATACACTACGCAAGATAATTCTACACAGAGATTAGCAAATGTCAGATTTTTATTGACATGTATCAATATGATGACATCAATATTGATTCGAGCAACGTTCGGATATCGGATTGAACTGAAATCCGCTAACGACTATCCTTCCGATAATTATATAATTAACCCTCTGGACGTAATATAATTTTCTCATCGTAATATCGGTCAATCAGATAATTTTTTCAATTTATTGCTCATGGAAAAACGATAAAACATTTAATTTTAACCCTAAATACTTTATATATAATTATAATCAATAATTATAATCAACTAATTATGTATAATTATAATCAATAAAAATGAAGATTCTGTTGTTTTATATTTTTTAAATTTAAAAATTCGGGGCGAAGAAGGAAAGTAAATAAGAACAATTTTATTTATCGTCACTTTCACAAAAAAATCAAATTATAATCAAATTGGACAATTAAAAAAAAATAGATATTTATCACTCGTAAAAAGTAATCTGATAAAAAGAAGCTATTTATCAATTTAATGTAACGTTACCTAGATATCGAAGCTCAACATAAATGCAAGAATTACTCTGATTTGAAACCTATAAATGTAGTATAAGCAATATCTATTCTTCACACACAATGAAATATTTAATAGTCATTTTGTTGAAAGTAATACATGTAACTGAGAATCGCGCAACCGTGTTTCATTACTATTTTTACATTATTAAAGAGCATTAAATATATATGCGCTTTAAAGCGCTCTCAGCTTATCTCGAGCCGAGATTGGAAATTTGCATGAAAATGCACGAGAGTATAATATATCTATCGGCCATTCTTGAAAGCTATCGACCAGGTTGAGAGAGGTGGCCGGTTATTCAACCGTTCGCGACATAAGTCGACTTTATTGCGTCCAGCTCTTCAATTTCATCGATGTTTCACAGAGTGTCGGATTCTTCGTGGGCGCCTGCTGCGAAGATCTGCAGGTGGGCATCACCGTGTCTGCGCTCTACACACTCTCGACGCAGCTCCTAGGCGGTTATTTGGCGACGTCGGTCCCACCATGGCTGGCGTGGGCCAGATACATCAGCATGATGCATTATGCCTATCAGAATATGCAGATTCTGGAGTTCGGCGTCGGCGAACCGATCGCGTAAGACTATATCTTTTGTTTATTGTCACGTCTGTCTTTTCATATCGCGGTTGATAACAAAATTTTATCTCGAGCAAACGAACAGTTACTAAAAAGTTCAAGATTCACTTTCGAATAAAAAACCGAGAAAAAAATTGAACGAATCAGATGCAAACATCTGTAAATAACAAAAATTTCAGAAATAATAATTTAACGACAACACGTAGAATTTACAAGAAAATTATTCTTTTTCCAAAGAAGAATATTTAAGTACAGGAGAAACATAAAAATTAAAATTAAAATGTAATAAAATGTAGATATGCGCAATTGAAGTTTTGATCTTGAGTCAATTGAGTATTGATTGAATAATGTAAATCATGGATTATTAAATCCTAATATAAATAAATGAAAAATCCCCTCCTAAGCTATACTAATCGAGCAAATAATCTTTTGTATGACAGATGCTCTCAGCCAAGTAAATTCGCCGAGTGCAGAAACGGCACGACGATACCTGTTTCCGCGATTTTGGAGAGCCAAGGCGGGGTCAAAGGTTCTGGTCTACCATTGTGGGCGAACACGGCGGTGCTACTGGCGTTCCTAATCGTTTTCCGGACTCTGGGCTACCTCGTTCTGCGTTATTACCGTGTACCAAAATGAGCGTGTTGGGAGACACGCAAGTAGCACGCAAATTCTCGACACGACTCTTCGCGGATCTTCAGTTTTGTTACTACATAGAGTATTATAGCAAACCGTCGTCGTCGCTGTCGTGGTGTCTCGCCTTTTGTCGGGGAATAAAAAACGGCCGCGCGTCCCGACGTCGTCCCCCGGGAGAATTTTCTCCCGTCGAGCTGTCAAACGTCTGTAAAGTTTTTCTATCTAGCTTGAAAACACGGGGGAGCGGCGTGAACGGTTATAACGCGAATGCGAGCGTTTTCACTTTTCCCGGCGGCATGTATCGAGCAATGCGACATAAAATGCGAGACCTGCAGCAGACTTGGCGAGAACTCTACATATGCATACAAACATACATATGTACGTATACGTATATATAAATATATGTATACTTATATATATGTGTGGTATGCATATATACATATATATATAGTAAATGTTGAGAGACTTTACACACATAAAGAGCGCGAATGCGTGTGATTCGAAAGAGAGGTGTGCCAGCGCGTGTTCATGAATGTCAATAGCGTGAACGAACACGGGACATCGTTGTTTTCTCGTTGTTTGCGGCAAGAAGGGTATAATAGTAGAAAAATTTGACGCGGTGTCGCCGAAGCAGACTGAAAATTTGTACGATGGCGATGAACCTTTATACATACATAGAGAGATATACATATATATTAACATACATATGCGCGTACACGCGGACGGTAGGTTTAGATTCTTAAACATATTTGTAAGCGATCCATCACGACGTCTTATCTCTTTTTTTTTACTTTTATTACCGTCACAATTGCTACGTTAATGTTTGTTGATACCGATAAGAGTAATGCTACTGTTTCTATCATTACTTACTACCTTTTTACTATCGAGACGCTGTAATTAAGACATAGATGAAAGATTATACTGCTGATTCTAAAGTTGACAGGGTGGAGGAAATAAGTATATACATATATATCGTGTTATATCGATATATTGTTCCACCAACGAGATACTATTAAACACTATCGACCCTGGGTAAATTTGCGTGATTGTCAATGGAGATTCTAAGATTTGAAAGTGATAGAAAAGTCTCGGCATTACAGACTGTTAATATAAATTTTTCGACCGTCTACATAAATATGTGAACAATTAGCTTATAATGTAGTATTAATTTATATTTTATTATTATACAGATGTAATTTATTTTTATAATTTATTATTGTATACAGATGCCTATCTACGGCGGTAACATCACATATGTAGTCGTAAAACTATATTTATTTCCATAATTATCACTCATATCTATAATCAAATATATATGGGCGATAACAATGAAAATAACAAAACGTAATTTTAAATAAAATCGAAGATGTACGTTCATTTTTATGAATAATCCAAAATAATAATACAAAAATAATATTATATTATACGCTAATTGTCTAAGTGTCGGCAATCACGCAAATTTTCAAAAGATTGTCGATTTTTAATCTTTTTGGTATGAAGGATGCCTATAGTCACCCGCCGCGAAATGTTCACTAGATACTTCGAGGAATACATGAAAACATTATTATATCCTTAAAAATACACGAAATTCTCTGGCGCACGTTTAGTAGCTACGTGCTATTATTCATGCCCGGCTAGCGGAAACGCTTTTCTGCCGAAAGGATTGATTGGTATCTTGTTCGCGACGATACGCGATAAACGCGCGTGTGCAGATCGCGCGATGCTACACCTTCGAAAAGTTTGCACGCTATTCACGACGAACGTGGCGGCGATAAAAATAAAGGACTATGTCGATTATAAAATTTGTTGATTTCTCTTATATATCTCCGTGATATTACTCGTTATGAGAATAGGAATTCGAAATTAATGAGCGGTGTAATATTTCATTGTTTACTCTTTGTACATAGAGAACGTGTGTTGTGTATATTTGTGAGAGAAAGAGAGAGAGAGAGGAAGCGAAGGAGATACTGCTTATGTATATATGGATGAAATAAACATTTCATTCTTATATACATACATACCCGCAGACACACTTATATATGCGTATACATAATGATAATGATAGTAATAATAACGCGACGCTAAGTATTATTATTCCAATTATTATTACTATTATTATCGCGTAATAATTACTCTAATTATTTTAATTTTTATTATTGCTATTATTATAATAATATTATTATTATTATTCTCGCATGTACATTTTTAACGGACTGAACGAGACGCGCTGTATTTTTTGTACATGCACGCGAAAAAGGACGATATATTACGCTCAGTAAGGGAATCGCATTTAAGATTATATTCGCGTGAATCCATTTCGTTAACACTGATATCGTAGTGTGTTGTTATACTCCTTTCCTCTCCCGAGTTACACAGTCACGGAAAGCCAGTGTTTGTTATAAATAAGATAAATTAGATTAGATTATTGCAGTTATACATGCGGAGGACATGTATATCCGTCTGCGATTGTAACGCATGTCAGCCAATCAGCGAGTAATAATATTGTAAGGACAGTGAACTGGACGACTCCAGTGGCCAAGTAGGATCGCCGCAAGTATGGTGAATCTCTGATTTTAACCAAGTTAAAGACGAATATGATCGATGCATATCTGTCTACACAATCTCGTTGCCGTTACGATCGATAGCTCGCTTTCGCTTTTATTAACCCGGTATCGCCGATCTCCTTATACGATAAACGATAGATCAGTTAGTCAGGAAATGAACGTTTCGAATTCGCCGCACTCGCCAAAGGACCTCGATGCCGCGAGTCACGATCACGGAGAATCGTCCAGTACACCAATAAACGCAATATCCACCAAGTGTTCATTGAGTTTGGTAAACGAGGCGAGAAGAAGAGGGCAGGGCGGGAAGAGAGGGTTCGTGTACGACGAGGATCATTGCTTCCTAATTACGTGAGGCTGCAAGAGGAATGCAAGAGAACAAAGAAGAACAGGAAGAGGAGGAAGAAAAGCCGCGGGAACAACGTCACCGTGTAATATCGAGATAAACCGAGCCGGTTTAAGATATCCTTGGATTTTATGCAAAGCACGATTCGGGGCCGCTGTATATATTAGACAATTGGCCGTAAATGTTGAAAATCACGAGGCGAATATAAACGACTCGATAGAAAGCGTTTCTTGTTGAGCTGCAGACGATCAAATTTTTTTCCTTTAATTAATCTTTACGTTCAAACGACTTATCTCTTGGATTAGCCCGAAGATCAGGCGGGACTATATTGCAATGATCACGGAATCTTAAACTGGCTCTCGCGAAGAACAATGTTACGTATCCGAGAGGGAGCAGCATGATGAAGCAAATGTTGTATAAACAAAGATTTGGCTGTGTCAACGTCTGTTGATTTCTCTGTCGTTTCTTCTTTTTATATCTTTAACGTCTGAATCGAAGCCTCTCGATGAAAATAAGGAAAGTGAGAGAAAGAGCGAGAGTAAAATCCAAGATGGAGTGAGATGCGCCGCGAATGAATTGAGAAAGAAAGATAAAGTGCGAAAGAAAACAGAATAAAAGAGAGAATATGCGGAGAAAGAGGAGCTTACGCTCCTATCTTTATCGCACATTTAACGTTGAATGACAGCTAATTTTCGAAGGATCACTAAGATGACGATCTCTGTACGTTCCATATAAACAAAAATGCAATCGCATTTTCACGTTAAATTTGCGATGAAATGAGTTTTAGTGTTGAAGCGAAGTGGAAAAGGCTATTTCGGAGCCGTACATCGTTCACTGATCGAGCGAATCGAGCGATGAGTAGATGACATGCATAACAGCTCTACACGCCATTATCGATCGTCACGAATCGAAGTGATTAATTTTATTTCCATTCCCGCGATTAGTAAAAAACCGTGAACAAACGCGAAAAATCGAGCGAACGCAATATCGACGAACAGAATGTAACGCCGCTTTTGCAGGCGGTTATAACGATCGTTCTCTACGGATATCTCCCGTGAGGAGATGCAGACGTGCGTCGAGGATGCAAAAGCGGAAGTCTCTTTCCTTTACCACCTCCAACGCTATTCTATCGTACGCAGAAAAACGCACTTTTTGATCATGTAGACGTCTTTTCAAAATTTTGATATCCATATATATATACAATTACTATACAATGTACACCACTGACTGTTAATAATCCGCGCGACTGGACATTTGTATGCGTTTACAACTTTAGCAGCGAGCTCGGGCTGTGTGATCGATTACTCACACTCGGAACCGTATAAATTGCACGACTCACATTTTCTGCTGGATGCCGCAAAGTTGGACGGAGAACACGCGTCTAATTAATGCGCGACTACGATCGAGAGACGAGCGTATTTAAACCGACAGAAATTAACATATGCACATTAGTGCACCATCGTTTTTTCATGCGGACCAGAATAGATAATTGCAAGACAACCTTAATGGTCAACTTCTGTATGGCTGTTCGGAAAAGTGTACATCAATAGCGACAATTAGATTAGGAAGTGAAACTATTCTTCCATAGTGAAAATTTGATTTTAGGAATAAGATGATGCATGTAATTCTTTTATTGATTATAGAATTATTATTACTGATTAGAATTGAATAGAATTAAGATGTTTTATTGAAATTAACTTGCAAATATTTGTATTCAAATGTAATTCAAATACTTAAGTTTTATCAATTGAACTTATCCAATAAAGTGGATATTCTTTAAATTTTGGTTGAGATAAATTACATTTTAAATTATTTAGTGAAATGAAAGTTTAATATAAATTATATGAAGAAGTTGCTACTGTTATACATTCTTTTAGAACATCTATATACTCGTTTGTATAATGAAATATTACGAAAGTAAAAAGCGACTTTCGATTATTCGCGACATCGGCGAATTTGGATATTACGATAGCTATATAATGTGTATGAAAAACTGATCGTGATTTATAGTAAAGCAACTACTTTTTTCCGCGAAACCTTCTTCATTTTATAGTCATGCGATCATTCTCATCTTAACATGACAACCACGCATACTTCATCCTCCTCGCCGCGAATAATTCGCACAATTCAGACTTTGGAATATATGCAAAAAAAAAATGTACATGCTTTTGCACTAAAACTTTATAAGACTGACGACTGATGTTTTTATATGAATATAATAATAAATGGCAGGATAAAGATTCCCAAATTAAAATTGCGTTTACATGTTTGTACGTTGTAAGATCGTGTGATGAGCTATGAAATTGTAGAGATTTCGACGATAATTATTTCCCTCTCGATGTGGTAGAGAAAGAAATTCAAATTTCAACTAATCACACAGCCAAACTTTTTCTATGAAGGCACGATAGTACACCGTTTGTTGAATTTCAACGGATAGATCAAAATCACTCTACATAAATGAAAATCGATGGTCGCACGCTGAACTTATATCCTCATCAATACTTTCCACCCGATAGAGATCTGTGTGTGTTTCGCGGAAAATAAAATTAGGGTGTCTCGAGCAAGACTATTTCGCTTTACAAAAATAGTGCCTTTTTTACAAAGACTCTGTTGTTTGTGCCAAGTCAAATCCAAAGGATCTGTAAGACACACTGCCAGTGTACAGACTGGGAACAAAGAGAAAAGGGTAAGAGATAGGAAGGGAGAGAGAGGGGGGGGGAGGGGAAAGAAAGGCGGAGAGAATGTAGACTGGAGTGCGCAAAGCGAGTGTGTGCTGCGAAGTTGTTAAACGGAAGACTGAGAATCAGCGTACGAAAAGTCACAACGCGGAACGGACTTAACTTTTTTTTTTTTGTGTTAGGAAGGATCGCCGCGATATTATATAGGCAAAACTTTGGCGGACACGAAGACGAGCGCGGATTGAAAATGAGAGCCGAGACATTTTCGTGCGCACGCAACGCACGTACAAACGCACGCCCATACAATTTGTCGAGGAACTGTCCTCATTTTACAAAACTTACGAGAAAAATACCGGGACTAAAAAGAAATGCCAAAAGTGTTCGATTAATTCAATGCCGCCGTGGATCCTCGATTAGTATCGTATTATATAGAACGACGGAAACAAGTAATGTAAATGTGCTAAAGAGGTTTAATATATAATTTTAATTACGGTTGTACACATATATAAATCTTTATATATATATAAATATATATATGAAAAAAAATATATATATATGTGAACAGGCAAAAGCACCGTTCTTTTTATGGTGCTCGTTAATAAACGTGTTAACATCCAACACGGCATTGCACACACGTGTATATATATAATTATATATTATTTTACCCTCACGACGCAAACCAGACGTATATAACTCTATCCCTTCTGTACATATATACATACACGCAAATATATATGTATAAGGTAATGTTAATACACTAACAGAAAAATCTTATTATTTTCTTTCTATAGAAATTACGTTAATTAACTGATAGTATTATTCCTGTTGCCCGAGTAGTAGATGTACGATCCGCATTATTACCTAGAAGATAGCTCGTTATCTAGTTATTTTTATTTTACCACGAAACGTTAATATCACTATTATTATAGTAATAATAAGAATTATTATTATTACTAATACTATTGCTACTTTATTATTACTCTATTGCTATTATTAAAAATAATTTTTTATTATGACTATTATTATTATTATTATCATATTGTCGTAATTATTATTATTGCGGTTATTGCTCCAACTATTACTCTAACTATTGCTATTAATTATTATTATTATTATTATTATATAGTATTAATTATCTATTAATTATTACTGTCGTTATCAGCAACATCTCCACTATCATCATACGTCGTTGTCATCGATATCACCGTTGATACTCTATTATCGTATTTGGATAATACACGCAACTATTTCGAGACAAGTGCATGCTATCGACTTATGTGTCATATTTCGCACAACTTGGAAAAAGTATTAGCTCTTTTTATTTTGTGTCAATTTTAATAGGCCATTTCTAAGAAGGAATCTATTCGATATGCCTGTACATTTCTTCGACTCTATCCCTCGCTTTATCCTTCGATTGTGATTTTTTATTTATCCCTTTTAAGGAAATTCGCAATGTTGATAATTATATTGATGATAAAAATATAACGTTGAAATTTTCTCTCTTTCGTCTTTAAAATCATCAAAAAATAAATTGTAAGAAATATCTTATTTACGCAATACTTTCAGTAATGTTGCTCGTTGAATTTTACCAACGCGTTTTAAAAGCGTGGAATGAAAAACTATCGGCTTCATATATGCAAAGAATTGCAAATTACATAAAAAATTCGTAGCTTTTTATGAACTGTGCAGTATGATCGCGACAAAATCATTGTACATAGCAACGTGAGAGCTGCACATGTGTTCTAAACGAAGAGGATATTTTAAAGAACATTTTCAGGCTAAATGATGTATCACAGATGCACTGCGTTTTTCAGAAACCCGCGTTAATACC
This sequence comes from Temnothorax longispinosus, assembly GCF_030848805.1. Classification (NCBI taxonomy): domain Eukaryota; kingdom Metazoa; phylum Arthropoda; class Insecta; order Hymenoptera; family Formicidae; genus Temnothorax; species Temnothorax longispinosus. The sequence continues at coordinate 8,087,748 of NC_092360.1, forward strand.
GATACATTGCTATGAGGCACATATTAAGCGGTAAATTTAATATCTCTTCGCATACTTTCCATACTTTCTGAGATGCAGACTATTTTTTAATAGTTTTCGTCACTACTTGATCTCGTTTTCTATGTATTTCTCGGATTTAATATATATGCATTATATAAAATGTGGGGGAGAGTTCCGTATTCACAGAATATTTCGGCCATTCTGAGGAGATCGTTCTAGGATTCTATCTTATGTTTTTGTGTCTTGTGAAGATATATATATATATATATTTCTTTGTAACTCAAAATTTTTTATCTGTAAAATTATATCAGCGTGATACTCACTTTTCGCTCACACAAAGTGAGATGTGAAATTGTATAAGAAATCTCATAATACTGTGAAATATATTCACAGGTATAATATATCGTGTAACATTACTAAAAGATCAGCAGAATTTAAGCGAAAAACTCACATATATTTGCACTTTTTAATTGCAGAAGTTACCTCGTATTTTTACGAACGATGTTTTACGTTTATAACAATTACATATCTTCGTATCGCGGTTATGTTCTGAGTGCGGATCTATATTTACAGCTTAATAAATGCCGAATGTAGTTACCGCGACTTTCCTCACATCTCTTCCCCATCCCTCCAGTACTTTCGGATGCGTGCGCGTGTGTGTTGACGACGACACGTAATACGTGCCTCGGCAATGTGAGAGACTGTCGGGTAGCCAATTTATCTCATGGATGTCAAGGTGGATGTCCCAATTACCAACCGTGACATAATTTCAAGCATGACGGAGACACTCATTGTTTTCCGCGGCGTAGCCTTATTTAAATTCGATATCAAATTTACTCTTGTGATAATTTATTACAAAATATTTCACCTATTAGTTGTTATATATTTATTCTATATAATTATATATTCTGTTTATAAGACAAAAATGTAAGAAGCTAATTTTTTTTTAAGAAAGATGTTTATTTAAAATCTGCAATACTAATTTTATTCATCACGTCCATAAATTCAAAAGATGAGTGCTTGTTTGCAGTAATAATAATTGTTATATTTTTATTTCAAATAAGCGTGGAATGAGAAGATCAAACACGAGAAGAGTAGACACTAATAGATCAAAAGCGCGATTATTAAAAAAAACACGATCTATTAAAAAAGTGGATCAAAAATACAAAGCGATTATTCGTAAAAGAATCGGCAAATTTAAAAATAGTAAAATTTATTTCAAATGATATATTGGTTGCAAATTTGTTTTTATTTACAAACCTTCCAATTATGTCATGAGACGTTGATTATCGGGATGTCCATCTCGCTCATGTTTCGCGCACCTCTCGGTATAAAAAAATCAAGCGGGGCATTATATGCGACTTTCGTGGACAGCCTTCTGCTCAAAGCAAACGTTACCATACCATCGAGTACAAATTGATCTTGTACGCGATACCACTCGGTTTGAAACCCGAGACGAGTAGGAGAGGGAATGAGAAACGAGAATCAAACGTTAGCTTCGTCGAACGGTGGAGAGCATTGCATGCGCGATTTACGCTTCTGATCTATCTTTCCCTGGACAAGAGCCGGATGACTTTTAAACGATTAGAATAATTTTATTGAATAACATATGTGGCTAACTCTCAGTCGAAAATGTACGTCACGTTCTTGAAACTTGAACTGCCATGTGAAAATTTTCGTATCGGGTAAGTGGCCATCTGTACGAGATCGCAAACGCAATCCTTTGATATAATCCTGTACATTTCGATTGTTGGCCTACGCGATAAAGCTCACGAATCCCTTAACACGCGATACCGATAGGATTTCACGTGGCGTTCCGAGCACGGGCAGGAGTGGAGAAAGCAGCAAGATCAGAGTGTACGCGATCGTTCGTGCATTAAATTAGCGGCCGATGCGTCGTTGCACACTCGGGATGTCCGCTTCGCGCGTTTATTCGTGATCGTTGAAATCAAGGAGCCTGTTGACCGCAAAGATTTATATAACTCGTAGTTCTTCCTCGAACGTGTATAAGCGACGAGACGGGAAACGATTGAGTAATATCAATAATAAGGTGATAGAGAACGGAGAGGAATGTAAATAAACGGAGTTGCTGGCTGTGCTGTGTAATTGTTATAATGGCAATATGTTATATATATATAAATATATAATTATATGTATACAAACGATATATATACACCGATTTTGTGAGCCCGGCATTACCATTAGATCATGCGGAGGCGAAAGTTGCTACTGCGATCAATTTTGACCAGTTTTCAGGCCGGATCGAGTGTAAAACTTTTTCCATCGTACATAGCCGGTTTTTTCTTTCGACAGTTTGATTAATTTGATTGAATAGGAAAAACTGTATATAATATGTATAGAGCGGTACTCCAAGCACAAACGATAGTATCAAATTGCGACCGTAATATGATTTTTATGCTTCTTCTCGCTACTTCGATTCGAACTGCAAAGTATTCATTCGAATTATACCCAAAATTTGACATGAATTTTTACGGTCTTAGTGTTAAAGATTACCCGAAAACAGGCTAATTATAGGCCACGTTAACGACACCATTTGCTCTAACAAGACTTTTCTAATCGCAGGAAGTAACAAATCGCGCACTGGATAAAACATTAATTGTTTAAGTTAAATACACACGGAATCATCATATAGGGAATATTTATGCCGTCCGAGAAACGCGTCTCTTTATACGACTAAGCGCACATTCGCTGACAATAGTAACCAAAAATTCATCGTGCTTTTCTATGCAGAAAGAAAGAAAGATTGGTCCGTAGAATGCCATCTAGCAAGAATCATTAAGATAATTTTTTTATTCGATTTTTCCTTGGTAAACATTTTTTTTACCGAAAAAGTCGATTGCAATCCTCCTTTAGCCTGTGTAACATTATAAAATGCACAAATAAATTGTTTACGTCTTATCCGGGCTGATAGCTATAAAGAAAGTCGTAGATTAAAAAAAAAGGATGACTGATAAATTTCTACGACTGGCAAGTTACTCAGAAAACGACCGTAAATTACTTGAAGAAGAAATAATCTTGTGCAGTTTAATGACTCTTTTTTTTTGCGAGCGCCTCGTAATATTAACAATATATTACTATAATGTGTTATACACACAACAGCTATGTCATAATTATATAATACTTTATGTTGTAATTGATATTTGATATTATGTTGTTTTTGCATATGGTAATATATTATTAATATTACTATATATATAAATAAATATTGTTGAAAACATAAAATGTGCTATAGGAATGTGTACTTTCTTTCGACGCTTTGTAAGTAAATTATACTCGGATTTTGAGGAAAGACACCCGCGCGGAAACAGCTGAACGTCAGCTCAACTCGCAGTAGCAACTTCAGCGAAATCGTAAATTTCGTGTTAAAGAGTGCGTTGGTTTCAAGAGTGCGTGCGCGCGAATTCGAACTCGATCATACTGTATATTACTCAGCATCCGCTCTTTTTTGTACCGAACTCGATTCACCTCGAGGAACCACATCGTCAATCACTTCGTCACAAGCAGGATACCACTTGCGATTTTTGTCAGTAGAAAAATGCGAGAGAGCGACGTACGATATGCGACACACGGAGCGCAGTACAGTGTTTCTTAAGCTTTTCCAGAACGATAGCTTTTTTATTGCCGAATCTCGGTACCGACTTTTCTAATAGACTCTCGTGCGCGCGGCAGAGATCGGAGGCGCGTGCACGAGGATGAGGACGCGCGCGAGACGAACGTGTCACGGTATTCACGCGCGATACAAACGCGCGGGACACGATAAGATTAATTAATCTAATTACATATAGCGTAGTAAAATGCGAGGTGGAGCGACACGTAATGTAAGGACGGTTACGGCCGCATTTTTATCTAGCGAAGAGTTAACTCGAACTTTAGGAAATACTTTTTCTAGAACCTTTTGGCGAAAAGCGGCCCCGCGGAGGTGCCGGCGGACACGTCGAGTCGAGCGGTGGAACGCACGGTTTAAGAAACACTGCCATAGTTTAATTGCGGAATTTTAACGCTAGTTAATTAGTGTTAACGACGAACCCTAGCCCGAACGCGCCGCGCCCCGAGAGCGCGAGAAGGCAGCGTGCGAGAAGTTCGCTTGGATAAAATCGATCGGCGTTCTCTCTGTTTTGGAATCTACGGCGGAGAAAGGGAAAAAAATTTTCGGCTCGGCTGAAATATTAAGTACGATGCAATATTGGCGTCTTTATTTGTATCACGTTGAACTCGTAATAAAAATATTGAACATTTGGAGTCATCGCAACGTTTTGGATAAGCCAAAGCGCACGACCGATGCGACATATGATTTGTCCCCTTTGTCCATCGATTTTTGAACATGGAGCAATTTATTCGTCACACATGAAACGAAACCGTCGCGTTTTGAAATTTTTACGATAAGAGCGCACCTGATGTGTACGTGTGTTGAAACGCGAAACAACATGACGAAGATTAAACGCGTTGACTCGCGGGCACTCGTTTTCTCGACGCGAAGGGTTAACAGACTGTCGGCGCGGTTAACGGCAGATTAAAGGGTTAGCGTTGCGTACGCACTGCCATTATATCGATAGAGTTATTACCAGATCTCCATCGACCGCCCCGATGGCGACAGGGCCGGCCTTTGATCGCGAGACTTTCGCACAAGCCGCGCGAGGAGGCCGTCCCAAAATCGTCAAACCGTTTATTATTTCATAAAACGGCTGGTATAGGATTCGCGACTCTGTGAGAGAGAATATGGGACTCTTCCGCCATCGAAATAATTCTTTAGGCGTTACCGTTAATTCAATTTCGAATATCTGTATATGCACGTGTGATGTGCTCGCGCACGCGTGTATATCAGATATATGTGTGATTATATATATTGATATAAATTATTTCATATAATATATATTATAATTTATATATTCATTAATATATGTCTAAAAGAAACTTAATTATCATTTACACGATTTAGGATGATATAATAATATAATAATAAATTGGCCTCGTATTGTCCATGTTTTGAGCTCACGCATTATACGCTTCGATTTCGTTGCACTTGCGCGTACATGCGTGAATTTTCTGCACAAACATCTACAATTCGACAACCGACGACAAGCTTGGTGGAAGAGTCCCGTGTGTTACTTCGAAATGGAAACGGAGCGCCGGAGAAACAATCGCACGGTAAAGCAAAGGATGTCATTTATCTCGGAATCCGTGGCGTCAGCACCGTTTTCATTTCGACGCTCTCGTTTGCGTTTCGTGAGTATACGAATACGTTTCATGAAACGAGACTCGCGGCGTATATACATATATAAAGCGAGTACGATCGATCGTTATCGAAGCGACCGTTCAAATCAAACGTTAGGCGCGAAGGGATGGGAAAGGTAGGAGAATTGTTTCTGGACTTACGGAAACGATGAGATAAACTCGGATGTACCCGAGGGTATATAGACAGATCGAAGTCCCATTGCACGCGCCAATCCAGAATGCGTTGAAAGAACACCGGGATTCGTGGAATCGACGATCCTGGAACGATCGGCCAGCGTGAAGTGCCGATTTCCAGTGCGCAGCACTGCCGAACGTGCTTGGCGCGTTCACGACGACTCCGAGTACACCGTAGTTCGTCGATTATGCGGAATAGAGAGAAAAGAGAAGGGATCGCCGACCGGTGAAAAAGTTGGTTCTATATTAATGCGCGTAAAATGCTTAATACAAACGATTAATATTGTTTCTATCGAATCGAGAGCGAGAGAGAAGGACGGAGAGAGAAATGCGTGTGCGTATGTGTGTGCGCGCGTATGTGTTGAGAGAAAGAAAAAAGAAAGAGAGAGAGAGAGAAAGAGAGAGTGTGAAAGAAGGCAGAAAGCGGGAGAGAAATTTCAGCAACGGCGTTCATTCTTCGACAACCATAATATGCAATATAACATTGATTATACTGAGCAAAGCAGCGAAAAACCATCTGTCCTAGTCCTAGTATTCGAATTCATCACCATAATTTATAACCAATTTCAATTTAAATCTAATAAAACGATGTTATATAATACTAACTTGTGCTCGTCAATTGTTGGTGACCAACAAACCCTTTCCCTTCCAAAAGGAATCTTCAGAGCCATGTTTCCAGAACATTATGTTCTACTGAATTTTTTACTTATAATAATTTTCAAAAATAAACAAAAATTGAGTGTAGTAATTATAATTTTTTATGGCTATTTTTTAAAAGGTGACTAAATTGAAGAGAAGAACGAAAGACGTTACGTTTTTTATATATGCTTGTGCCATCTTTGATTTATACAATTGCTCTTTGATATTATCTAATATGTCTTAAAAAAAAAATGTTTCCAAATATTTCTCTCAAATGCATGAACGCGGTAATTCTCGCGATATCGACAATACAAAATAAAACAAACATTTATTATTAGGTATAATAGCGGGTCTTATAATTAAAATACAGTCAGTACAAGTATTCTTTTATTCTCATATTTTCAAATATTTTCTTATGACGTTGCCAGCTTCCCGCGCTAATCTCTCGTTTCGTATACTAATTCCTCGGTGATTATCGTCGGGAATAAATGATTCACGATTCCGTTTATGTTTTATGACTTTTTTATTGAATGATTCTAACCGTTATCGAGAAACAATGTTGTGTCTGTAGTACATGTTTAAAAACTGGTCTTTATTAAAATCTTTTATGCGAATGTGATCAATGATATCAGTGTGTTTCTTCTTTTTTTCAATTTATTTTCAATTTATAATGCGCATTCTTCCGCGTTTTGCGAACTGCAGGTCTGTTCGTCAAGTTGCAGCTTCTGCATTTAGTTTCTTCCCTCTCCTTGGCTCGAATGTAAAGCGTTTCGTATTTCGCTTGTAGTACAAGAAGCGCATCTGAAACGGACAGACCATGCGACATGGACCGACGTCAATACTCATGATGTACTTGCTGAGCGAACACCTCAAATTTGTCGAGAAATATCGTTGGAAATGTGGATCCTTTGATATGATTTGGTAAAAAATTCTGCGTACGTGGGAATAAACTTCCAATACACCATCATAAGTATGCAATGCGTAATCACGTGGACATATCGATATTCCGTATACGTTATGCAATTAACAGAGCCCGCGATCCGCGCAGCCGATACACCATGAGTACGATACCGTTACATGATAATATATAATATCTCGTTTCATTATTTTTCCAGGCCTTGGACAAGACGACACGCGTAATCCGTAGTCGCGGATTATCTGGTTTTTTTTCGTAGAGCATTGTAAAATCAAATTATAGGCCTCCTAACGATAGATAAATAGGTATTGTAATCTTAGAGCCACAGAGATTTGTAGAAGTCTCGTTAGATAATAATAAATTATCTCCTATTATTGCGATAAAAATTCATGCAAATTGGCATACGGCAATTTGCCTTAGCCGTCGATCTGCTAAAAAAAAAAGGGAAAAAAGACGTGAAAATCGTCTCTTAATAATTGCGTTATTTTTTTAACCATCTACATGTTGTTCAAATTACAATGCAAATTACTGTAAGAATATAATTAAAAAATGTTGTCATTATAATCAACTTATTATCACCTTTTAGAATAAAAATGAAATGCCGTTTCTTATGTTTTCGATGATTTCTCACGAAATATCTATAAGTCTCTAGGACTCTCATAAACTAAGACGGTGTATCGTGTATAATATTTTAGGGGTATTATTAGCTAGGTATAGGTAAACATTGCCTATGTACAATCGCAACAGGGTTGCGCATACTACTTCTTGGCAATCCTAAGTAAAGCTTACAGTTTGAATAAACTTCTTTAGGTAATTATGTTTTTTTGTTTAATAAGTAAGTAATAATTCTATTAGAGAAATAACAGTACAATATTCGACTGTACTTGTTATCGTCGTTTCATCAGCCATTTACATGTTACATTCTCTAGTTTAAAGTATCCTCATACATCTCGTGTACGTTTTGGTTCTGAGAAATAATTAGGATAATCATTTTACTATTATAACTGGCCAATAAGTATCTGCCACTTTTCTTATATTATTATTCTATTTACCATATATACAAATAATATACAATAGTCGCGCTTAATACAAGTAATATTAAAATCTAAATCTCAATAATTATAGTTATATGCATAGAAACTTGACTGTGTCTAATCGTTCGCTATGTGCTAGCGTTGCACACTGGTGTGTGTGTATGTGTGTGCACGGTTACATATACACCCACACACATCTTTTATATAAAATCTGTATAATCTACACGAGTCGCTTTAAGTATATATCTTCTCTTTTAATCACAAAAGATACAAATGTATTATTATAACCACTACACAAGCAGGGAGGGGGGGTCTTGGGCGGTATCACTCTGGCAGTATCTCTTTTTTACATACGGATACCTGATTTACACTCTTATGAAATGATAAATCAGTTTACCGCTGGATTGTGCAGGAAGATATACAGAATTTATTTTCGCATACTGAATTGTTGCGAATGCAATTCATTGTGTAAATAATAAGTTCGAGTATATAATTATTTCTATACATAATAAGCCTGTGCGTAATTATTCTGCAATATATATATATTTCTCCCACGAAAAATTTTGATTCTTCCTCCTTATATAAAATTTGATTATATAATACAGATCATACGGTGCACGATTTCCTTAAGGCCTTGTGTAAATATTGCTATTAACTTCATGCATAATTTATATTTTTCATTATTCATTGTTCAACTGATCCGGAAAACTACTTTATAGATCGTGTAATAAAAGTCTAATTGACGGCAATGATGAAAGCAGTGTACACCACAACTCGATGATAAAAAAAGTTTAATCGTAATGCACAGAAGTCAATCTAAAATAATAATAGTTCAAATATATGTATTATACAGAAATTTAGTTATTTATAAGCAAGTTAACTCAAAATATACATATATTGACATATATCAAAATGTGAAAATAAATTCTATATGTGCAAATATTCTGATGTATCTTCAGAGGTTGCAAATATCACTAGAAGGCATAGAAAATTTGCCATTTTCTTTCTTTTTGAGATTATATATATATATATATGAAATTTATATATATATAAATAATATTAAATATATTATAATATATATTATAACATTAAATATATATATATATACACATTTCGTCTAAAATAGATTGTAATTCCAAAATTGTAACTGGAAAATTATGTTAGTATGTGATAAAGGAAATTTTGTAAACAACTCGTTTTAAGTATTAAAGTTTCCGAAATGTTAAATCCACACATGCATTTTTCTTCTCTATCACTTATTTACATATGTGCGTACAGAGAGATATCCTTGCATGGAGCTAAAATCTCTTGAAAATAATAAAATTATTACACTTTTAAAGAGACATTATTTAAGTCAATATCATTTTCTTTATGTTTCTTTTTAATTTTATATCTGTAATTTCTATCTCGGGAGATACATCACATGTTCTTATTAAATTTCCAGTGTGAAGCCCGATATCCCCTAGTTTATTCATTTCCATCTGTTGCTACAATCTAAAGGAAAGGAACACTATATGCACAATATTCATCAATAGGCGGAAAATTTCCAACCGATGAATATCTTACTTTTATCTCGATTTAAAATTTATTTACAAAAGTATGTCTGTACAAGTATCTTTCTGTCACGACATAGGTCTATCATAGCCTTGAATGCGAATAGACCGGTTTTCGGGTATAAAGACCTTATTGCACGAACAACTTCGAAATATTCCGAAACAATATATACATATATATATATATATATATATATATATATATATATATATTAGCACAGCATGTTCCTTTCGAGCAAATATTCGAAAATGATTCAAACAAATCAAAGTTCATCGATTAGTATAATTTATTTTGATAGACACAAAAATAAATATATAGAAATGCGATCTTATAAGGCAAACTTAAAACAAATTAACAATGATTTTAGATAGATATTTTCTATTGACCATGATCACGATTCATGATAACACAGCTGAATATCTATAATAATCATTTATATCATTAATATCATTTATATCTAATATTCAGGTGTGCTGTTTTAAAATCGTTTCTGGAATATTTGCCTGGCATGTTTAACGCGCCTCTTCTCTATCTTTTCAAAAACATACCTTCCAATAATATTATATACACTATCGATAATGTCGTCCATGCAATAACGTCTTTACAAATAGTATGGTGTTTGCTGTATTATCGTTAAAAATCATTTCTTTAACCCTAGCCTTTTAACTCTAATTTTAATAGGAATATTATAATTATAACTAAGATTATTTGTACCATTGATTAGGTGAGAGCACCTACAGTGACCCCAGTAAAATTTAATTTTTTTTACCGCAAGCGCTCACATACAGTAGACTTCCAAATTTATTCTCCTATCAGAGACAAAAATTGAATATCTCATTCAACTTCGTTCATTCCACAGGATTCTAAGAAACTTGCACGAAAGTATACTGTAGTCAGAAGAACGTTTGCAGCGAGACATGTTCACTCGTTCATCACTTTGTTACAAAGTGAGGGGGTCACAATTTGATTACATTTTTACGAAATAGTCACTCGCCTTTTATCTCATTTTTTTTCTTATTCAAAGAGTGCCAATATGTCGTCGTTAGAGGAAGGATTACCACTGCTAGCGCCGCTACTAGGTGGAGTGTTTAGGTCCGGAGGATCGAGATATGAGAGAAGTTCCATTGCGTCCACATTGTCTGGCAAGAGCTGTAATAGTAGATAACATATTGTTGAACAAACTTGTAAAACGCTTTACCTTAAAAAAAAAAATATTCCGGTTTGCAACAAAAGATACGACGCGATAATTTGACACGATGTGATTTACTTACATTTAACGCCTCTTGGCCGGTACCTTCCCCGTCTATAACTGCAGCGGGATCGAAATTTAAGTCCGACGGTATGTCCGTAGCGGTGTCGTTATTTATGGTTGTACTCGTATTGCCGGAGGTGTTGTGGTTTCCCGTGGATTCTTGCGACGCGGGCGGAACGCTCGGCGGCCCGCTGGCACCACCAGCTGGCGTGTGAGGGGTAGATTGCGGAGTGTGCGGCGTATGAGGGGTATGAGGCATCTGTAATGTATACAACTGTAATGTATACAACTGTAATGTATACATCATATATTTAAAACATTTGTTATCTGTAACATTTGTCATTTGACATTTAACATTTTGTCATTATTTTTATGTATTTCTATATTACTATTGTCCGAGCACAATCGACATTACAGCAAAACGTACCTGGTCATTGAGTGATTTCTCCATAGCGTTGAGAGGATCTAAAGAATTAACGGATTCGTTTAAGTGCGAGAGCGGACCTGTTCCACTGACGTAATCATTATTGCCGATAGTATTCGTCCCAGAGTTTATCTCGTACGTTCCACCGGACGTATTCCGATGGTTTATACTGTTATTCGGATACGTGGAAGATGTGTTGTTCATCATCGAGCCGCTCACGATGCTGTTCATATCGGGCGGTATGTAAGGACTCATAGCCTGATTCATATCCCAATTGTTCATTGTTGGCATATTCATACTGCCTGGCGACATGGCCTTGGTTGTTCTTTTACAATCATTTTCTTCTTCGGATTTAATATTAGTTAAATTTTTCGCGGGTTTCCAGTTAGCGAGCGAGTCTATCGTCACTTCGTCAACTTCGGTGGTATTTAATGTATTCAAAATACCCCACATATACTGATCAACCTCTAGGCCTTCCAACTGCGCGGATTTCCTGTAAAATACGCGAAAATTTGTTTTATATTTTTTCCCCTTAATTCCAATAAATGCATAAAAAATGACAATTGACAATTGACAATTTAGTTATACTTACGAGCATACTGGACACCTCCAGTTACCCCGTTCGCAGTTCATTTGCAAGTACGATTCCAAATCGAAACACTGTATGTGCTTGCATTCATGTCCTCTAGCTGGCAGTGTAATGCGTTTATGGGTAATAGGACATTTTAAGAGTACCTGCACGCAATAAGATGTACATGGCTTAAAACATTATTGACATTTCGTGCTACAGAGCTATAGGATTAAAAGAGAGCTTCAAAATGCTTTTGTGAATTTTACCTTTAGTGCTGTTTGTTCCACTACATCTTTCTCTGACTGTATACCATTGTTCGACATCGTATTACTGAAATTTCTTTTAATTTTCGTTATACAGTGGTCTGCCGTCAACAGCCTTTTACGTAATAATCCCTGAAGTACACTTCGCACACTGGGTCGGTGAACCAATTGTAGTACAAATAGATGTGACTGTAATCGCATTACACACATATTCTGAAGAATGCATGTAATAATAAAAAAAAAATAAATAAATAATAAAAAAAATAAAAAATAAATAATAAAAAATAAATAATAAATAATAAAAAATAAAAAATAAATAATAAAAAATAAAGAATAAAAAATAAAAATTATTTTAAGTTTATAATTGATAAATAGATCTATCATGCACATCTTGCGCAAATATATTCAATAAAAAATATAAAATCTATCTGCACGAAGCAAAAACTTGTTCTTAAGCGTACCAAAGATTAACATTGCAACGAATATCGTTTTATCTCCGAATTACGTAAACACTATCGTTTAATTATTGATATCCTCAAACTTACACAACAGCATGCGGATACGGTAATCTGTATTGTGTTCCTTCCTGCTTGACAGACGTCCTTCAAGTAGAGAGGCTTGTGAGAAGCTTTGTTGTCCCCGCGGTCGATCACAAGGGGAGTCGCGTTAACGGAGACTTGCACACTCGCCGGCCAATTCGTGTTCATCTGTCTATCTTCGTGGTGGAAACATTTTAGCTGTAGCTCCAGATCTGATCGCCAAACTAGCGTCTGATGCACCGTGGGCTTCAGTTGGAATACATGATTGCTAACAGCCAAATTGTGCTCTAGGCGGAAGGGTGGAAGAATTATACCGTCTCTTACGGGGAATGTTAGTCTCAATTCATCATCTGAAACAAACGTAGGATTGCTCAATATTGCTCAATATTGTTTTAGAGGCACAAATAAATGTTAGAAAAATGTCTGTAATCTAAAATGTCGTGCGTATCAACATTTCCAACTTTACATCTAATAAACGCATTCCGTAGTTTGGAACTAGAAAAATGGACATTGTGCATCTGATTACATGTCTTTCGTTGACATAATTTTTTGAACTCAAGACACCATTATAATTATATTGAAGCATGAGAGCGTGAAATTCTAAAACCGCACTTACTCTGAATGTTGACAGGCGATTTCATCTCATTGAAATTAGGCTTAATGTCCGGATTCGGACTGATGTAAGGCGGCATGCTGGTGGCGGGTGTCAACGGAGGCGTCGGATTACCGGGGATGGGACTGTGCTGATAATTCACGTTGCCCCCGTTCGTCGATCTCATCGATACCACCTCTTGCTGGTATTGACTGGTCGCCAGTGACTGGGCGGCCACGGCGGACGCGCCGTATGACGCGTTGCCGCCACCATATCCCGTGTTCGGCTGATGACCGACGAACTGGTTGCCAACCGAGGTAGGTGGGACCATGCAGACACCGGGAACCCCGTTACTACCGTAGCCGTATTGGTTTGCGGCGGCCGTCTGAGACGGGGCATTGTAAGCCGGCGCCGTTTGCCTCATATTCGTCCCTCGTATCATCGCGTTGGGCCCGAAGCCGGCCGCTGTGGGATTCATGCTCTGCATAGACTGATACTGTTGCTGGAAATTTGGCCTCGCTCCGGTGGGATAGGTATTCGGATAATTCGGGGCCGCCGTCATGCCGTTGAAACCCTGCTGCATAGCCGCTGGATTCTGAGCAGCGTACGGAACCTGCTGCCGCTTTTGCGCCATATGCATGGCTGGGGTCGGATAAGGCGCTAATCTCCGTTGATAGCCTTGATGCGGCTGAGCCTAGAAACACAGAGATATACGCTACTACCGAGAAGAACAGAGACGCGCCTTTCGTCAGCCGAGATATACGCTACTGTAACAAAGCTATAAATAATGCAAGAAGATCGATATAAAATATTTATACAGGACTGAGATAAATCTCGCTCATGAATTGTCTTTTAGCGAATCACGGCGGACATGAGAGATGCAGCTAAGTACATTTATAATCTCCACGATGGATTTTAGATAAATACCTGCATCTTGTTCATTTGCATGTTGTTGGGTCCCATCATGTTGTTCATGGCTACGTTACCCATGTTGCTCATGGAGTTCATGGGTGTCATTCCGTTCATAGCATTCATACCGCTCATACCGTTCATACCGTTCATACCGTTCATTCCTCCCATTGTCATGGGATTCATCGAGTTCATGCCATTCATACTGTTCATCGAATTCATGGAATTCATAGTGTGCATCGGGCTCATCGTGCCCATGCTGTTAAAATTGTTCATTCCGACTGGCCCCATTCCTGCCATTGGTCCTCTTTGGCCGTACCCCGCGTTGTACGTTTGGTGGGGTATTCCATGTTGGCTCTGCATCTAATAATAACGTGAGCATTCATTTAGAAATTCATAAAATTCCAAAGAAGTAAAAATAATTTATGAGACACCGAGTATTGTGTAATACGTGAATTTTGAGATACGTTTTGTTATGGAATTATAAGAGATTCGTTTTTGTAGTCTTCCTCCACTCGATAATTTAATACATCTACAACCATGATCAAAAATTTATTTCTCCAAAAAATGATATGCTCGTAATAAAATAATAAAATTGAATAAATTGCAAACTAACGCTAATTAACGATCAATTGAAATACTTTGGAATACTTATAATTCGTAAGTAAACTATATTTCTCGCATTACATAAAAAATGCCGTAAATTAACAATTATGACAAGAACATTTAAAATAAAAAATTTAATCATTTAATTGTCTTAACGCGTGAATTTTTTCTCTTCATATATCTTCATATATCTATATACTTTTAGGTGTTTTTACGACGCGAAGAGAAAGACGACGATGGAAAAACATCCACGTCAAGGACCGTATCATTTTACCAATTTACCAATTCGCCTTGCTCAACTATTCCGGATAGCACACTCTGTTAACGGTCTATGTAACGTATGAATCAGAATTCCCTCTAGTCGCGGCGCGGCATTGATAACGTGAGAGCTAGCCAAACATTTACCTGATTGAATTGCGAGGGGATGTCCTGGCGGTCCTGCATGGCCACCACGCTGGCAGTGGCGGTGGCCGTAGCGGAGGCAGCTGCTACCATCGCCGCGACACGAAGTGGCGAACCACCCCTTCCGTTCTGGGGTGGCACTGTGCTATGATAGCCGGATGATAACGGCTGCACCCCGACGCCAATCGCCGCCGTTGCTGATAGCGTTGCTGCACCACCACCGCCTCTCCCCCCGGGAGGAAGAAAAAGCTCTGTCTACGATCAGCCTTCACGAGGTAGATGCGAACGCGCGGCTTATTGGCGCACTGAAAACAGAGAGCGTGACTCATCTTTAACCCTCCGTGAGATAAAATTATCTTTTTGGAGAATCGCGGCGCGCGGCGATGCTCGGCGGCGATGATCGTTATAGAAATAACTGTGCGTTAGAGAAACTGCGGAGTTGGCGTATATCGGACGAGTGGCGAAGTGTGACGCAAGCGTATAAAACGCGTACGCCATTCGACTCTATTTGAGTCCTTTTCGGAACGGTTAATAGCGATAAATGCGGTCATTTCAATTATAAACTCAATTTCAATTATAAATAATTATAACGGTAAAAAAAGAGAGAGAGAGAGAAAGAGAGACATTAGAGCTCTAATGTTGCTATTAATGTGCGCTATTAGAGCCAATCGCCTTAATGTTGAAGATAAATATTGGATTTTTACTCGTCAAGTTTTTCCAGAAAAGGGGACAAAAACTTAATTGACAAGTGAAAACCGCCACAGTCACATTTCAAGCTTGATATAATGACTCCAGACACGTGTGTGATATTTATATGCCATGAATTCCATAGAGAGATAGACAACGTTTTCCTCGTGAAATGTGAGATGCACACGAGCCAAAAATTTATATCTTTTCCATATGTCTTATGCAAGAGAATATAATAAGTCTCTTGCATAATACACGATGCGAAAGAAGGGGACAAAACATTTGGAATGATAAATGAATAAGAGCGGTATTACAATTTTGCACATCGATGCATTTAATCGTGTATATTGATAAGAAAAACCTGTTGAGATTAGTCTGTTCAATATTTAAGTAACGTAATAACTTGCAGACTAATAGTTAACGTATCACCTCGGATAATTTGAAACGATCGGGCTTACAACGTTATAATGCGCAATGGACGATAATACGTCGTCAATCATCCTGGCGAGAGTTAATTCGGTTTAAATGGCAGTGTGAACTTTTGCATTTGCGACAGAAACGTGGTTGCCCATTCGCCAAGTCAAGATCATACTCGTGCAATCGATTCCCGTTAGGAACGAATAGATTTATGCCAATCGATACAGTCTGTGTTTGGCGCATTGCAACGGATCTTTATTTCATAATCTCTGCGACGTAGTAATAACATACGCCGGAATCATTCACGATATACTTGAATAATTCGAGAAGGTCATATTTCCTACTTGGCATCGCCCCGCGCAAATAAATTTAAGCCAGTGATAGTTGTACAATAAGAATTGAAGATTTTCAGGGAAACGAGGGAATCTCCGCGATTAGCTTCCAGATCCAAAGAAAAATTCAATAATAACATATATTCAAGTGCGTTGAAAACTCATTTTACAATACTTCTAGAACACGTTAGAGTGAGATGGATAGAGGAGATACCGATTGATTTTTCATAATTTAATAAGTGACTCTATTATAAATACGCACACATATTAAAGAGTGGACCTTTCTTTATATTTTTAGAGAAACACTCGTGAATATTTTTAAAGATACTTTATAAACATAAGCCATTCGAGCAATTCTAAAAACAATAAATTTTTTCTATTTGCGTAACAAATAAAGAACGATTAAACAATATTTCACTTTATTTTTATTTCTTCGCTTCAGATTAACTTCCACGTGGCGAGTGGCTTGTTTAGCGACAAGCTTGTCGAACATCTCCTAATTCATCGCGGCCTCGATCGCGGACGACAATTTACTCGAAATGAACAAGATTATCGATACGTGTCTCTTTGAAGGTGGCCGTCTACGGTGTCTACCCCGAAAGACCGAGGCGAGCGGTATCGAACCCCGGCCATGTTCCCAGCTGGCCGCGACGCCGCGGCGCGTAGCCCCCATTGCTTTTCTGTGGGAAATGCACGTGCTCGCTATTCACACACCGCGCCGCGCCGCGCCGAGCCGAGCCGAGTGCCGAGTAGCGCGCGTACATAATACGTGCCTTACCCCCGCGCGCGCGCGCACGTTGCCGCAGAACGCATATACGGCCGTGCGAGAACCCGGCGGGAAGCGGAGCTCTTCCGCCGATGCACGATTTCCGATGGGCCCTCGAACCTCGAACGTTACGCCGCAGGACACTCCCGCAAGGGAATTTTTTGCCGCCGTATAAACGAGGCTGAGGACACGAGTGAGGCCTTCGTATTCGGCATATACGTCACAAACCGCGAGGTGTATCCGAGAATTCACGCGGAATCGTAGAATTTTGCAGAAATCTAAGTTTGTTTCTGTCAAACGGACAATTTTTTGTTTTGTTTTGTTTTTGTTAACGCTAACAAATGAGTTCCGGAAGAACAATTATTGAGAGAAACAGATGCTTCGAATTTTTTTACCTTTACCATCTTCGTAATCACTGGATATATCGAAGAAGTGTATTTTTTTTACATCGCGAGACAAATAATTTTAAGAAAAATTCAACTTGTGATTAAAAAAATTGTCGAAGAAAGAAATAATAAAGTTCGCTCTTTCACTCTCTCTAGGACATTCCGCGCGCGGAGAAACCTGCCTAGAACCCTCCAATTGAAGGGTATAATGGATCAATAACATAAGTTATGCAGGTTGCATGTCGAAACGGATGCAAGTTTTTATGAGGCTTTCTCTTGCACGAGGCATGTTATCAAATCTATCTTCAGAAAAGGACGAAAATGTATCGGAGACTTAAACGCGCAGCTTCGTGAATACGATAATCTTTTTTATTGCTACAAGGTGCTAATCTTTCGAACCGTGACAGAGGAATTACTGGCCGTACCGTGAAACCCGACGGATGTGCAACAGCTTGCGCGGCGCAATCGTAAATGTTGCCGGACGAGACGAGCGCATGAAGGAGCACACGTGCGGCATGTAAGCATGTGTCCTCGCGATATCGGATTACCACGTGCGTACGGCGAGTTTTGCGCGTGCTCGCAGGCACGGCCTGCCCCGTAATACCGGCTTTGCGCAAAAGCAGAAACGCGTCACCGCGTCCTTATCCGACGTTACCCCGATTCTCCGTTGCGTAAACTTTCACGTGGTTACGACGTACGTATCGATCAACGCTTACGCACCGTGTTTACGCAGAATATCCTAAAAAATCACCAAAATAATGTCCCCTCGACCGCAGATAATGGAGAACGAGCTAAGAAAAATGACCGTCATTTTTAATCGCGTAAGACGCTGACAAATTATTCAACGTCGAAAAAAATTGGAGGTGATAAATGGCCTCGGATACATGCCTTGTAAATAAGAAAAAAAAACTTTACACTGTTTTCCAGTTAGTTCAAAGTTCAAACTGAATTTTATTTTAAAAGAAATCCAATGTTCTAATTTTAACTGTTAAGATATTTCTTATTAAAATAAAAAATTCATAAGCGATAGTGACTTTTAAAAGCGCCTTGTCTAGGACCAGCTTTTCGTTATTGATTTTAAATTCGTTATAAAAACTGACGATTGACGACATTTGGAAGTTCCGGGATGCCTTCGTGTTTATTGTCACATTAAATTTTACAACAGCAACTTTTTAATTTTTATTTAATATTTGTAATAAATAAAATATGTTAAATTTAGCACTATATTAAAAATACTCAAAGATATTATATAATTTGTACTATATTATTTAAATATTCCTTGTTTCCATCCGCACAACAATGTTTGAATGGGATTGGAAAGCAAGTCGGATTTTAAATCGAGATCTCGTCCACGAACACACGCTTCTACTCCGCTTGAACTTGGTATACTAACGCTGTTAGTCGCCCGAAAGTAGTTTCTTACGCTTGTCAGTTATTATACTTTCTCCATGGAGTACGGTTTTTAACTTTAACTTGATATATATTTGCTGAATATGAACAATCTACTTAATACGCTCTCCTGATTAATTAAGTCAAGGCAAGTTTCTCTACGAGCTTTAAAGTTTCAATCAAAACCATTAGTTAAAAGTCCCAATTACAATTTTGATGGTGCCAAATTGTATCTTGAATAAACGTAGTGTATGAGAACAATGTGAGAACAATTTTCTCGAAATGCTCGACTGACTCGATAAGATTAATCTTTGTGATAATGGAGCGCCTGGATAAATTCGCACACATATACTTGGATGAATAAAGCTCACCCCGTTCCTTCCGAGGTCGCGAACAAATCAGTGCTTATTTTGTAGTTCGAGACAAGACTTTATCTGTACTTGATGATTATTAGTGGAGTGCTCAACAAGTATCGGTATCTCGAGTACACTTAATCGAATCTTTCGGGTGTTCGCGCACCTAATGGGTTTCGTGCTGTCGATCTCGCCGGCAGATCTAATCGCATCTATTTCATCAACTTTTACGAGCACCGCAAATCAGGTGCCCCGACAGGTCCGCACGTTTTACAGGCAACACAGACCGGCAATTTATTTTACCTCCGCGTTCGAGCGTGAACAGTAAATAAAATCGATGCGCGCAATGAGACGCGTAGAGCTGAAGAAAATCGATGAAATCGATGCAAACGAGGTAAAATACGCAGATCCAGATACATCTGTCGACTGTTTACAAATGCAATTTTTTCGTTGACCGCCCGCAGGCTTAAGAGAGATCTCTCCTTTTTTTTTCTTCCTCTCTGTCTCTCTTTCGTCAGATTGGTAGAGAAGGTCTTCTGCACAAGCGCTGTCCTCGAGACGCGATTATGACGCTCGGACAAAAACAAATTTAATAGCCTTTCCGTTGTATTCAATACGGCGGGTACGAATACGCGCGTATGTGCCGTCTGAGCTACGAGGGGCGAGAATCGGGGACGTTCAACAGCCCATCAAGAAAATGTTGGGGAGACCGATCCGATCGATTAACACGTGCGCTTTAAATGTTTGGGAGCTACAAAGCGATCGCAGCCTCGATGATTACAGACGATGTTGCTAACGAGGCTCGTAGAACTAAACTAAAATAATTTCGGCGCGTTTTTTGTTGTTGTTTGTTGGCGCTGATAATCAATATCAGCAACGGAAATCGCTCGTGTATCTTTAACACGCTTTATATAAAAAGATATTTATTTTTGCAATATGATATTATTCAAATAAATAAATATAATTTACAAAGATTTATAAATTAAATTAAAAACCGAATTTTTATTTTCAGAAAACGAATGAAGTTTCGTCAACGTTAGATTTTCGTTCGTAATTCCTCATTGACATGATTAACGTTCATGATCGACAAATCGTTTAAATTATTATGAAAACTTTATACAACATGCTCCAACAAGCGTGTTACATTACCGGCCATTATTCTCCCGTATCTACGTATAACGTTTTCGATTACGAAATAATTTCCATCCAATCTACGTGTCTACTGTATAATATTCCGTTTGTCACCCGAGCGTGTTCGACGTTTATCCTCCCCAATCTGCCAACCAAGCGCGGGGCGCGCAGCGCACGTGTTTTTTTTTTGTGCGTGTAATGCATATACGCACACACACACACACACACACACACACGTGTACACGCGCATACACACACAACATCCAGATATAGCGCGCACAGAGAGGGAGCGATTCGGAGGTTGACGTCATCCACGTCCCACCCCCTTTAAATTCATGCTGAATCCGACTACGAGCGACCGACCGACCCAGCCTCTGCCTTTTCCCTTCGTTTCTCTTTTCCCTTCCCCCGTGCGTCGCTGCGTTCCGTTTTCTCTCCGCTCACCACCGCCCCCCGTCATTCGATGGTAGGAGAAAGAGTGAGAAAGAGAGAGAGAGAGAGAGAGAGAGAGAGAGAGAGAGAGAGAGAGAGAGAGAAGGGGTGGAGGGAAACCCCCTCTGTAGATCCCGCAACGGGTTTCTATTCTCGGATGTCAATATTTCGTCAACTAGAGCCCACTCGGCGCGCAACAAAAGACTCCACCGGGTACAGCCGTTGCTGTAGCGTGTGAGAAAGAACGAGGAACATGTATGCGTTTTATAAGAGGATGCACACGACGAGAGAGAGAGAGAAAGAGCGGAGGAAGCGCGCGCGCGGACCGTGGGGATCGAAGTGCCAGGATTGCGCAAAGGGCGAGGCATTTCGGCTACGTGGTTGGGGTGTAATTTTGTCGGAGCTTTCAACAGATATCTTCGAATTCTGACTGAAATAGAAAAAACACCGGGAGAAACGCCGAAAAAATGACAAAAGTGAAAATAATGCATAACGAGGCAGACCCGTCGCGATTGAACGAAATGGAAATTTTGATTGCGGATTTTTCCCCGCTTTTTTTCACTGCCTGCATGCATTCTTAACGATAAAGTCCTCTACGCTTTTAACGTTGTACGAGCACTATATAGATATTTCGAATCGCCGGACTGGAATTTCGACGTTTCGAATTTCTGACTTACAGTCACAATGTGTTTTGAAACGTCTTTCACGTGCGCGCGTATCGATCGCGCGATCGTTACGATCGATTCCAAGAACGCGCGTAAATCGCGGTGTTTCGCGCGTGCCATTGGATTCCTGAGCGGATCGATTTTCCCTAGCGCATAATTGTCATCCCGATATCGAAGAAATGATTGGAATTTTCCACACCGGGTCGCTCGAGGTGCCTCGAATTTACCCATCGACGATTTTCGAGCATCCCGACGTGACGCGCTTTGACACGGCGCCGGCGACGAAGGCGAGTAATATCGCGCCGGGGGGAATCCTTGTACGAGATAAATAAAACGGGCCTCTCTCTCTCTCACGGTCGCCGCCGACACATAATAGCCGCGTTCTCCTCGGCCGCGCTCGCGCCCGCGTATGAACTCGGCTTTAAGGTGAGCGAGTGCGCGACCAGCGTCGTCGTTGAAACATCGAGAACCTGAGGCGACAAAAAAGTGATAAAATTCTGTCTGACACTGATAATTTCGTACAACATATGCTACGTTCGTGCTAAGGATCATCTGTATTTTACGCTTAAGGACGCAGGTGTGTATGTATAAATAATATTATTAGATTCAGTAATCTAAAACGACGCGGAAGAGCCTACATCCTGTAAGGATAAAAATACACGTTTTCGCAAGAATGGTTTTAACACAACGGTGCACGTGTGCGATGACGGATGCATTAGATTTAATACTAATTTAATGGACAAATATGGTAATTGATGTATAGCGATTATTGAATATTAATTGAATGAAAATCAATACTGATCGATCACTGATTATAGGATAATCAAAATCGCTCGTCAAACACGCGTAATGTCTACTAGTGCCTCTATTTGATGCGCAACCATATTTCCAAGTAGTATAACCGTTCGATGCAGATACGTGCCGAGGTAGCACAAAGAAAGCACTGTCGCGAAAGCGACTTTCACATGACGGAGGGTCCCGGAGGAGGATCCATGGGGCCCCGGGGCCCCTTCGCACGGTTTGCTCGCGCTAGAAGACGGTACTGAGCACGAAAGAGAGGGAGGTCGGGTCGGAACGAGGGGGGAGGAGGAGTACTACAAACGAACGGCGGATGCCGATCGCAACACTTTGCTAAAATCAGGACAACGACGAGGAGGAGGAGGAAGCGGAGAAGGAGGATGAGAAACGGGGATCCGAGAGAGGGACGGAGACGAGACGAGACGAGACCGTTGAGACATCGAGCCCGCGACACGTAAACAGGAGCGAGCGCCCGAGGTCGACTCACGGCGAGAATCGTGGGAGGATTCCCTTCGTTTCTCTCTCTCTCTCTCTCTCTCTCTCTCTCTCTCTCTCTCTCTCTTTCTCTCTCTTCTCTTTTCTTTCTTTTTTTCCTCTTTTTTCCCTCTGTCCGTCTGCAGTGTGGGTGGGATTAGAGAGACGGGGGCGCTGTAGGAAGAGGGGTGGACAAACGGTGGGAGAGGGCTTTGATCTCGGCAGCTGCTGCATCGCATCGTTATTTTCGGGCGGATCGCCGAGACAAAAAACATTTTTGCGGGACGCCTATCTCCTTTGTGGGCCGACGACGTTTACCTGAAGCTGAACATCGACGTATCTCTCTCTCATCTCCCGGAACGTGTCTCGGTGCCGCGTTTCCTATTAGGCTCTCCGCCGACGAGATCGCGGACGGCGGGCGGCGGCGTCGCGATGTAGACCACGAGAATTGAAACTCTCGAATGGAAGGATTCTTTTGAATTTTCAGTACTGGGAAAACCGATATATTCAACCATTCGTAGAATTTCCAATAATGGTAACTTTTTGAAATGCCCGAAAGTTTATATTATTATATAAATATATTATTATATTATATAAATATATTCTATTATTGAAAATATATGTAACATACTTTGCCTCTATTTCATAAAGTGGTTGAAATAATTTATGCATGATTTTTTTGTCAAAATTGCAACAATTGATTAGAAATACCAATCAGAAAAATATAGTCTAAAGCATATAATAAAATTTTATTTAAATATAAATATAAATAATGCATTTACATAAAATATTATATATATTAATATGTTAATAATATATTAATAATATAATAAAATATATTTTATATATTAATATACAAGTAATTGTAATAATAGAGAAACAGAAGAATCCTGTGTGTAGAATGCCTATACCTCAGGAATGTAGAAATATCATAATGTGAATACAAGGGAGACCAGCCCCGCACTTCGAAATTGCGATCGGAAAAGAGAAATATCATCATCCTGTGTATCGTCAAACTAGGCGTGAAAATCGCGATGCGATGTGGACACAGATCGTTACGCGTGTGTAGGTGCATTGAGGTGGACTTAATAGGCCATGGCTTTAAACGACCTCGATATAACATCTATCATCCTCGAAGCTAGTGCAGATACGTGTCGCTATATATAAAGTGTGCCTAATTTGAAAAAATTGGTTGGCTACTTTGTATACAATTATTGAGATTGATTCTGCAGGTCACTATTAATATATCGCAATTAAATCGACAAATTCTACCGGTTAGCTCGCTTACATCTCGCGTTCTCGGCTCCGTTTCTAAGCCGCGAACAACACACATTGGTCACTGGCAAAATATTACAACTAGTAACTAAATCAAGGATTGAATGTCACGTGACGGCGATTTTAATAGCTTTAATAGCTCCCGAATGACGATGAGAATCGTAAAAGGTATGACTTGAGAGGACTTAACTTTATTCCAACAATTCGGGTCACTGCGTATACGCGAATGTTATCTAAAATGTGCTCTGTCATTGTTATTATAAATACTTTTTCCGTGGATATCCTCGACGACGTCGATTCTAACGGGTCATGTCGGCATTGTGTCGACGCAGCTTTTCGACCGCTCTAGGTAGGTCAAAACCTTCGAAGCATTACGCGAAGAGCCGCGCACTCGTAATCGGGTTAGCGGCGCATCTGGTGCGAGACCAGCGCGAGCCGGTACAGGACGAGACATAATGAAAATTGGCGGAATTTTGAATTTCGCCGTTTCAACGCCTATTGTCCTACATCGATCGAACGTGCATGCGAACGTAAACATGTAGAACAGGCCAAATAGGAAAAATTGCAAATACTGTCGCTTTTTCTTGAGCTGTATGCTGTATCACAACTCATGTTGTAAGATTGTAAGCCACGCAACGGATATCGGTGATTATCTTGCTTATTTTCTAAGCGATCTGGCGCGAATCAAAGTGCCCGAAAAAGTTAGAGTTAAGTATATCTATATCTTTGCTCCAAAAATAATTTAAAAAAAAATAATGATAAAGAAATAACGACGCTTGATGGAGAATTCGAATAACAAAGAATAGTCGCAGAGACTAACGAAGGATTTCGAAAGTATGATTCTACTTTCGTGGGTAGACCCAAGGACTCGGAGCACCGACGCTTTTTTAAGTTGTGCAATCTGGAGAGATGCTATTTCATGTATATCTGCGGCTATTTTTGATGATAGTAACTCCTGCTCGAAATGCTCATATCGGGGATATCTTAGCAACGATCGTGCAAAAGTGAACAGCGCTTTCGGAATATCCGAACATCGGAAACGGATATCTTCAGGGATATCATATCGAAAATCGTTATTCGAGTTAATCGTTAATCCAAGTAAGGCTTAAGTTCAACGAATGCGCGCCCTGTAAACGCGACGTCTATGTGTGTTGTTAGCGCAGATCGATATACACGTATGTATACATTGTCCTCCTCGGAGTATATATCGCAATATATTGCCTAGCCCCTATCCCGTTCTCGATCGACGACGACGAGTATTCCCTATATATATACCTCCGTCGCCGAACCTCGCGCTATGAGAAGATTCTGTCATTCGCAACAAATACTCGTGGCATTTCGAGGTGGCGAGGATGAATTTTTCCCGCTGACTCGTTCGAAAAGGTCGCACGACAGAGCTCCTTGAATGTGAGTATCCTCCATCGTCCATTGCATGGTGTACGTATACGTATGCGTGCGGCTGTACGTGTGTGTATACGTACACGCTTTATTTGCGCATTTTGTCATGCAAGAATACACGGATCTCCCGGATTGCCAGGCGTGTATCAGTGACGGAACAGCGTCTTCGCATAATTAATTTATCGTTTCAATCGCGTGCATCAGCCGTCAGGTCGATACGCAGATGCATCGATGGCACAATCGGTGGCCTTTAATAGCTATGCGCTTTCCATCACTGCGCTGAGAAAATTTATGCCGGGCGGAAAGTCGCAAGACATTTTTGCAGAATGTTATATACAACCTACACTACGTGATGGTGCATAATGCGGCGTGTGTGCGCGACGCGTCTGCTCTTATCAGTAAATAATCAAAGATGCGGGGGTATAAATGGAATACACACATTGCCGTTTTATTTCCCGAAATTTTCGTCATGAGACTCTGTTGATTAAAATTAACGGTCATGTATTGTCATTGTGGAGTAACTAATAGTATATATTGCCTCGGGAAATGGAAAAATCTTGTGCAGATTTTCAGCGTAAATGCGTGTTTTTAAATCGCAATTTCATGACTTCCTCACTTACAATTAGTTTTACATCTTTAAGAACGTTTAATTATAAATATCAATCAGAATTAACACTAATATCGCAAGCTGCTTGAAGAGGTTTTCACACTTACGTTATTTTAATTGGGTTTTATATTATTAATTTAATAAATTACCGTTTCACGTTTACATCTACGATGAGTCGCACAGAGAGACTGAGAGTTGCAGGAAGGAGCTCAACTTTCATTACTTTATTACCGCAGAAGAAATACCTTTCCCTATATCTTCCTTGCTTTGACACGATCGAAATTCTTCACAGTAACACGTGCGACCCAGAAGGCCATAACCGTGTAAAAGCGGAAATAACATCTGTTTGTAACAGATAGGAGAAGCCAAAACTTACCAAACGCAACCGCAAACTTAAAACGCACCGTGACTTCCTTCCTTTCTATTCTACAAGAAGCGAGAACGTAACTCTTGGGTATATAAATATTTATATATATAAAAGTTACGTTCTCGCTACATATACACATATACACAAAAATGCATATATGTTACATATATAAAATCTATTAGATATTATTTAATAAATATTATACTTAATTATCCAATTTTCTAGTTAGATAATATTATGTATTTAATGTTATCTATTATCTAAAATATTAATAAGCAGTCAATTATAAATTATAAGCTTGTAACTCCGTTTATATTTAACGATCATCTACTCACATTTTAGCGAATCATAATCCAATGTACAACAGGATAAATGTGATAAAATCGTCGGCGGGGAAACGCTTTGAAATGTCTTCGTTTCCAACAAAACTGATGCTGGTTATTCATAATGAAGCGAATGGGGGAACAAACAGATTATACAACGGCATCGTGTCAACCTTATATAAGGATCACAGTCCGATTCTGTGACAATACTATCAGTATCCAATAATTATGACTAGCAGACTGACACGATGACGCGGTAAAATGTAGAACACGTTGCGTTGCACGCGTTCCACGATGTTTATCATGCTCTCGGCGCAAGATCTTGTACGACGACGCAAATTAAATGAGCTAATTTTCCTTCACGATTGATTAAGTCGCAGAAGGAAGCCGTCAATTTTGAAACATCGAAGTGTTTTAAAGCACCAAAAGGGACCTCTTATCGCGTACATTATCGATAAAAAGTATCACGTTACTACCATACAACACGATCGTCGCGTATTTATATGACATGTCGCCAAAACGTTAGGACGTGATGTCGGGAGTACGCTCGCGTGCTTTATCTGGATCTGATTGTGAGACGAGCGTTTCGCTTCATTAACCTTCGAAACCTAGCGGCGATTACATCGAAAGTTTCATGAAAAAACTTCCGGCATCTCTCGTACGAGAACGTGTCCCCGCGAAATCGCGGAAGATCTGCGAAGGATTCGTTTCGCGTGTTTCAAACTGATTCCGAGTCAAAATATGATATCTTCATCATCTGCATTTGGCACGATTATGCCGATAAGCGCGCGTACGTTCGACATATCTCGACGCTGTTTTTTTTACCGTTGAAAATATCGAGTAGGACGGAAGAGAGAGAAGTTTATCTGCGATTCAACCGTGGCGTAACATCCGCGCCCGAAACCTCCGTTTCTTTTGTCTGCCTGCATATATGTATGTACGAATATGTATGAAACATGTCGAAATCCGCCGCACGTATGCCTCAAGGTTGAAATTGCCGTCGCCGGCGTCGCGCGTGGAAATACGCGCGCGTGCGCGCGCGGCATTATATGCATGCAAGGAAGAAAAATTCTCTGATAATAATTAATGCACATGTCTCCGACAATTAATCCGCGATACTGAAAATGTTCATACACGAGGAAGCGCCGCGACAATTCGTACTTCGAGAGATATATCAACGCGATACACCTGACTTTTTGAATAGACTTTCCAATTCGCGAGGATAACGAAATAAAAAGAATTTTAGTTAATTAAATCGACGTCCGTGGAGGATCAAAATCCCGTTCCTCGCTCAGCAGGTCGGATCTCATTCTAAAACGCGTGTAAAGTCCGCGATTTAATTGAAGAAACGGCCGATATGGAAAATTAGAAAGTTACAACGATAATAATAATCTGTCGAGCTTTCGCTGGAGAAAAATAGGTCTCAGCCTCATTGAGGGATCGGTGGCTGGTATCGCGACAGTTCGACAGACATCTCGCGTGCGACAACTAGAAATCGTGCGCATCCTCTGAGATCAAAACATTCGATCCTTCATGCAGCAACGCCGTAATGACAAATCGGCACGACGCGACACGTAAGATGCATCTCTTCGCCGACACGCTCGCAATTCGCATGTGCGGCAACACACGCGCGCCGGTTGCATTTATGCAAATAATGGAGCGCGGCGGAGAAGGTCTGCAGTCCTGTCAGGATTCGGAGAAAGTTGTTTCGGGGCGTTGATTGGCGGGTGACGAAATCACGGAAGCCGCCGGCCAATCGTTGTTCTGGAAACTTTCCCAGAACGCTTAACCCTTATGACCGTTACATAAATATCACCCGATCTGCACAGCGCGCTCTGTGCTACACCGGCGTATCCTGGACGATGAGATAAAAGCGATGGCCCCTGAGATCGCCGAGCCGGTCGCGATCTGTCGCGCGCTCTCCCACGTATTCGGCTCAGCATCGTTGCGAAAACGACGTCGAGTGACTTTTGGTTTCTCTTAAATCTTACGAACAACTTTATGAAGGGTTTTATCAAAGATAAATTTTTGTAAAGTTCTTTCGATTTAAATCCCTTTTATTCAATTAAAACGTAAACCTTTCTTTACACTTTTCCCCAAAGTTAGATTTTTTAACCTTCCATCTGTATACGTGGGTCTACGGCGTCCGAGACAAAATATATGCTCGTAACTGTAAAATTTTCAAGTCTGCCAGAAAATATTAAATAAACGACGTTCTATAAAATTTTCAACTACAATGTAGACAGATGTTTTGTAATTTTTTCAGATTTTTTTAAATACTTTAAAGTAGGAAAAAATAGCGTCAAATGTGACAGATCCACGTATACAGACGAAGGGTTAATTTTGCAGTGTCTTGGTACACGAATTTTGAAAAAAGAAATCGTGAATCGAAGCGTATGTCGCAAATCTCTTTTTGTTACGCGAGCTAAGAAAAATTATGAGGTAGCTCTTAAGGAGGTTCACCTATTAGTCGAAAGTCAACTTAGAGTCTTAATTTTTTTATATGATTTACGTAAACACTTTACACAAATAATCCCAAAAGTTGAGCAATATTGACCGTATAGTTTTTTTTCAACAGTTGATCACTTTGAGCCTATCGTCTCATGAGAAACGGTCGCTCTGAGGTAAATGATCACTGATTTAGTACACACTTAGCCAACTTAGGACTTTGAAAAACTAGCATTTGACAGATGAAACATCAAGGATTGCATAAAAACTTAAAAAATAGGATTTTACCGTGTGAATTTAAAACTTTATTGTCACAAAGTTTACTTTTACCTCGTGGATCGAATTAGTAATGACAGACGTTGACATTGGCAACGCAACAGCTGATGGCGAACCCAATCCCACAAACAGTGTTTAACCACTAATCATGAGTTCACGACACGCAATCATCAATGTATTAATCATTTTAAGTCTTTAATATTCTCTGACAATTGTTCATATAAATTTTTATAAATTATTTGTGATTTTTCTTTTACTTTATAATGTTGGATAATAAGTATTTGACAACGATTCCTGAGTCATTGACGCTCTCATACTTCGGCATATATTTGTTAATATTCTATACACTAATAATTTACGAAGACTATAGCACATAACTAGCATCCACAATTCATTATACTAATATTGCATATAATTCGAGATCGCTGTAATGACATTATTATTTAATTGCATTTTTGACTTCAGAATAGTAGGCGAACCTCCTTAATAATAAAGCCGTGATCAGACTATATACGGATTGGGATTGAGATTGGATTGAAATTTGACCAATTAGAGCAAAGTTCACTAAACTTGAAGTTAGTTTTCTTTATTCTGATTTATTAAATTTCAATCCAATCTCAATCCCAATCCGTAGTCTGATCACGGCTTTTATAAGACTGCGCTATCGGTGAGAAATATTGTTAAAGATTAATACACAAACTTGGTCAAGGTGATTTACGTATTCTTCAAAGAAAAACTTTAATGAAAAATGTGTGCAATTGTTTTCGATTTATTGGAATTTATATATCAGACGGTAAAAAGTTAACGCGAGACATAAACATATCCGACGAAGGCCGTCAAGATACATCGTCGAAAAATCGTGCGGATAATAGAAATCGGCGAGACGGTGATCTTCAACGATCTTGTTAGCGAGAGAGATCAAGCGAGCGAGATCGGTGACTAAGCCGAGTACAACTGGAGAGGCACATACTTTCTTCGTCGTCCATTTATAGTTTCATCGTGTATATATATATATAGAGGTCTGGAAAACAAGGAAGTAGAGAGAGAGAGAGAGAGAGAATGTGCGCTTAGAGCCTATAAGTTAACGCGGCGGTACCGAAATAACGTCGTTTAGCCGTTGACGGTACGGTAAAAAGGACGGTGGCACACATAAATCGCGCAAGAAAACTTTTGATATAGTTCGCGCGATGATTTTATCTATGTCAGGGTTAAGCTGACCGCGCGGATAACGCGGCTAAGGAAATGACCCCGCAAGGTCGACTTTATTAACATATTTATTTTAAAGAAAGCGATTCTTGAACTGTAATTTTTTTTTAGTTTTATCTGAACGCGTAGCATGTAAATGAATATAATTGATTTATATTGTATAACTGCTACAATACCGCTATCTCGGTAACCTGATGTAAATCCGACGATATTATCGATATCGTCGAATCCTATTATAGAATCAAAAAGGTAAATTTCGTGGAGATCAAGATTTGAATTTAGACCTGGATATTAATTGTGAACATTCTTGCTAATGTAACTTTTCGAAGAATAAGTAAAATAAATTTTACAAAATTAAACTTTACAAAGCAAATTAAGTTTTAAAGTAGTTCAATTTCTTGATAGAATTTTGTAATTTTTTTAAATTTATATTTCGAAGCGGTAACGAGTAAAATATACTTTTATTCGTATCAATCGAGGTATCAATAGCAAAAGTATGAGGAATAAAAGTTTCACGTGAAGTTTCCGTAAAAGTAACTCATGGCTCAGTACAACTTGTACTAAGTGAATGTACCTACGTTCGGCTAAACAGAGACACGATCCGAGGATCCTATGAAAAGTGATTGGCCATTGCACACCGAGCTCCAACAGTGGCGTAACAAAATGACAGATTCAGGGGAGAACACTTGAAATTAAAAATTATCCATATTGAATCTTGCCAGAGAAACTGATCTTCTCATTTAAAGAACATTGTAATAAATATAATTTTTTAGATATTACAATAGAATTTTACTTATTGTTTTATAAAACTGCATATTGCGACTGCATACACTGAGAGAAATGTATTAGGTATTTGCAACTGTAATTGCATAGTAAAATAATTATGGCTGAGGTTCTTATTTTTATAATTGTTATTGCTGTAATATTAGTCAAAATTATCTTATGTATAGATTTTTCGATTATGGTAATTTTCATCATCTTTATAGTACAACTTACTATACATAAATTACAGGTTATAGTGTATAAAATCATATTATGGTTGAATGGACGCATGTTAAAATAACTATAAAAATGTAGTTGGCACCGAAAATAACTAAAAATTATATAGTAAAACTGTAGTAACTGCAGCTATTTTTTTTCTCTCAGTGTAGGTGCTCACCGCGAAATATAATGCTCTTCCGTGAAACAGCACTGCCGTTTCCCCACAGCGGCAATACACGATGCAACAAAACGCAGAAGAAAGCGCCAAGCTTTATTAACTGCACTCTTGGAAAATGAATCTCTCAGTGACACGATAACGATTATTTTCCTCGCGGTGAAAGGAAAATGTTACCGATCCACCGTGTTTCTCTTATCTAATTGGCTATGTCGAACGCAGCTAATTGGCTGCAATTCGACGGGTATATACGCGAAACCGAGAGTATACGCCGTAGAAGCGAAAGAAGAAAAAATGAAGTTATATGCCGTTTCCGCAAATCGCGCGAAGAGAGTAATCTTCCCGTCGAAACTTTACATCGGAGTTCGCTCGTAAAGTCGACCTCGCGCTCCAGTGAAATTCTACGGTACGGCAAAAGCGGGTAGGTAGTGGATTTCCATCGAGAATCATCCGTATCGTATAGAAAGTTGGGTCGCGCAAGTTATAATCGGCCGATTACCGCGCGGCACAACAGTGGCGCGCAGGCCACGCACGTACGCACACATCATGCACGCGTGCGCGCCCGCGCGCGCCACAGAGATGAGTGGTTAATGTATAAGGCGCGAATGACAGCCGATGGTTTACAGCCTTCGCGCGGTAACGTGAGACGCGTCCTTGCCACGCGCGATCGCCTCGAGCTAATCGACGCGTCCCGTTCTCGATTGTCGCGCGTTTTTTCTCTCTCCTCTTCCCCTCCCCCTCCTTTCGCCCCGGTCCTCTTTCCCCGAGCCTCCGAGGCGTTGCCGCAAAATAGCCAACCTCGACAATTTTTCCAATTTTTCTGCAGAAATTTCGCATCATTCGGTAAATTACAGTTATTTTATAAAAAAAAAAAGAAAAGAATCTCTTTTGAAGAAATTATATACGTGGTACATGTATGAAGAAAATTACATTTTTTGATCACGCAATGATACGCGCACTCTTCTTTCACCTTGTTTGTATCTTTTCATAATGTTATTTATTATAATTTTTTATAAAATATTTGAAATATTTATTAATTTGGCACGTCTGTAGCGATGCACATGTACGTAGATTCTTCTTTGATACTTATATGAAACTGGGTTAGTTATTATCAGCAAATGAGCTTCAAGATAACGTAGCAATTTAAAGCAATTATAATTTCATAATAGTGATAAGTATGATTGCACTTTCGCGTAAATTAATTATTATCTGATTCCCGATGAAAACATTATTACGTGCTAAATAAAATTTTCTCGGATAAAAGATTATTTAAAAAACTGAGAATGACAAACAAACAATTATATAACACTAATATTATATGACATACTTTTTTAACTTTCACATAAAAAATTAAAGAAAACCGACAAAACAGGTCTATTGAAAGATATTAATCCATGAAAACTTTATTACAGATAGAGATTTTTATAGATTAATAAATTTAATTCTCGCGTACCAATAACAATTTTCTCGAATGCGCCCAGCTCACGTCGAGATAATTCGACAGATGAAAATTTAAGTCCGAGAGTTCGCAGGTAAAAGCTTACCTACGAAGCATTGTAATACAAAATTATATGATAATATTATTCTTCGCTTGTTAAAAACGTCGAATCGACGGCCTTCCAGCCGAGCTCTTATCGCGCAGAATTTTATGTTCTTACCTTCGACGAGCCGCACGTTGCGTAGCTGCACGATCGACGCTTTAAAGTGTAACGCGCGCAAGTACAGGACGTACGTGCGTTTAACATGATTTAACATACGCGACGCGAATGACAGCCGATAAGTTGACCGGCGGCGCCGCGCGATGCGGCACGAGAGATCGCGCCTGATTAATTAAATGCACCCCTCGCTATATATTCGCATGTTTGTGCAGATTGTGTAGATTTTATTTTAGAACAACCGAGCGGACGGATCAACATTTCCTACCTGTTGGTCGATAAAACGCGCGATATCAATTGCAAGCGATTTAATTTCATAACGATTGATATAAACGATCGGCCGGCGCGGGCGGCCAATTTCGCCGGTAATCGAATACGGACTCCGCGAAACATCGAACGAATACGCGAACAAATAGCACAATTGTTATTTATGGTCATATATCCACGGTGAGCGCGATCAATACGATATCCAAATCCGATTTCGACTCCATAATTTCTCATCGGGTAATTATAGAGTTAGAAATCATGTATTCATATCCAGACGTATTTTAACGTACGAATTAATGCTATAAAAGCTTGACCTAATGAGTCGCATTAAATCACGATGCGTTAACGCGCTGCTTGTATTATAGATCTCTTTCATGTAAATTACGAGTAAACCAATGTAAACCGAAAACCAAAATGTTTCGTTCATTACTATTCATACTGCGTGCGAATGCACATGAAATACGCATAAAACTAATTTATATAATTAACCAATTTACATATAGATATTTTATCTCGCAGGAGGAAAGATCGTCAATGATATATGAAGAATAATCGAGATTGCTTCAACCACATCCGTTTTCTGATCGGTTTTTTGCAGTGCAGTGTCTTGGATTACTAATAGTGATATTTCATTCCCCGCTTATTAACATCTGGTTTTTCTATTTCCTAGTTTCAAAAGCATGCGAAAAAAGCATTTACGCAGCGAGTTTGCCGATCGCGACGGCAAAACCGCGCGACAGCTGTCGATTCGGATTCAAAGTGCGAAGCAAAACGGTGGACGAGTCTCTCTCGGGAGTCTCGTCCTCATTATGCAACGGACAATTATGAAAGTTTAATTACACCTCACCTTGAGCGCGCGTGCGAGAATAAAACGTTCGAAGGCTGCTTGCCGGGGCGCCCTCTCCTCTCTCGATAGTCGACAAATATAAGCGTTTCACAAGCCGAACCAGCGAATTTCGACGCTCGCGTATGTCCACAGTTTGCGCAAGCGTCCTCCGAATGAGTGACAATTCCCCGTCAGGATTTTATATGCCTCGAATATATCATAGTGTAACCAAACCCGAGAGTCTGTATACATTTTCGCGAGAAGCCGCGACGCAGTGCAACACTGACGGACGCGGAGATCGAAACTCGTAGAATATGATTACAGAATTTTTTTTCTGCGCCGTAGAAACTTTGTTTGAAATATTTCTTCATGCGTTTCACGTATTACTGATGATATTTCGCGAAAGCGAAATTTGTCATGAGCGTTTCGAAGGACTATGTTAATTGATAGCGTGTATATGAAAACAAATGTCTTATTTTATGATCTACGACGTTCTTTCTTTCATTCTCTCTTTTTCTCTCGTGAACCGTTATTCGTCAAAAGGTCATTACTGTATTCGATCTTTTCTGTTCATAAGCAAGTCTTTTCCGGCAAACTTTTAAAAGTTGTGTAATTTTTTTTAATTAATTAAGTTTTTTAATTAGTTAAAGTTACTTTTATTTTTTACGTGGTTTCATAAACGTTGACTTTAATTGAGAAAAAAATCAACTCTAAGCTGATCAAAGACTACGTCATTAAAACCGAGAAGAGAAATTTTTTGTGCAAGTTGCGTATGTATGATGAGATTAAGAATTTAAGGCTTAATTTTCAATTATCTCGAAGACAATACTCCGGAGAAAAGGCTGGTAATCACAACGACTGACGATCGGTAGATCACGTCATGATCGGCGGTGTACGCGGCGAGTAAAAAAAATATGTTGGCGATTTTTTCTACGTGCCAACGCGCCAAGGTAAAATGCATGTGCCGGCCGCTTTGACATAATTCCTCGTCAGTTTCCGAGGCGTCTCCGCCGCCACGTC
Source organism: Temnothorax longispinosus (assembly GCF_030848805.1). Classification (NCBI taxonomy): domain Eukaryota; kingdom Metazoa; phylum Arthropoda; class Insecta; order Hymenoptera; family Formicidae; genus Temnothorax; species Temnothorax longispinosus. Next base: position 8,123,530 of record NC_092360.1, read on the forward strand.
CTTGACAAATAAGTACACTCGCCCCGCGAGCGAGCGAGCGAGGAGTGCGCAATCAAAAGGTGACGATATTCCTGACTCAATGATATTTGCCAATTTAGTAAATAGCTCTGTCCCTCCCCACTTGTTTAGCATGCTTTTACGAGCATCGCGGACCATTAATTCTGGCGCTTCGCCTCGTGCAAATCAGATGTCGTCCGATAATCTTACAAAACACGTGGATATAATTAGAAATTAGAAATGTTACAGTAAAACGTATCTCAGGCGTGTCGCGAGATATGACGCGGAAGATTCTTCATCGATTTCCAGTTAATTCTTCTTCAATAACATTCTCAGCGAACACTTTGTTAAGAACATTGTTTATTATTCAATCAAACTGTGTGACACGTAAACTGAAAAATCACAATTTTACGATATATATATTTTTTCAATTTGGCTCAATTTTTGTGGATGATAAAAGCGTAATTACATCCAGACTTCCCCCCTCTCCACAAGAAATTTTTAATTTATTCGCGAAGGCAAAGAATTCTTAAGGACATACTTTTGCATCGTGTCCTTGCTTTGAACAAATACTTGAAAAAATTTTTTTGCTTCTGCTAAAAAAAATTTGCTTCATTTTTATACATGCATGACTCAATTCCTCCTTCCCTCGACCTTCACCGATCCCTCTCCCTCTTTCTTTCTCTCTCTGTCTGTCTTTCTTTCTCTTTGGATCATTAGCTATGAGTATATCGCCTATTGCCTTAAGTACTTCGTATTATCTCATAGCATCCGGCGCTCATTGCCACCGTTCCTTCCCGTACGCGGAAACGGTCTCTTCATGTTTTCGCTCGCAGCCTGTGCGTACCGCATGAAACTGCGGGGCATTATGTCCTGAAATTACGTCGGATCAACACGAGCTTTGCGCCGCGACGAAAACGCGGACAGACCAGTGCGCGCATTCCTGCGATATGCAGTCTCACTCGAGATCTGTTTATCCTACAAGCTTCCAGTGCGATATCGCGTTATAGTGTCGCTATGCAAGATCGATTTAAAATCATTTACCTGTACGACGTAGATCGCACGAGCACCCGCGCGCGAGCGAACACTATGCCATAAGATAATCGACGAGAATCTATTGATAGAGCGTAACCTGCAAAACGAATACATCACTCGCGAGAGGAATGTAACTGCGCGACATTACCGGAATCGTTTCGATCTGGTGCAATCGAGCGCAGGGTTTAATAGAACGGAGAATATGGTACATAACTTGGTCATTGCTTTATCAAAGAGAGTCTCACGCGAGATCGGATTTCTAAACCAGTTTCAATACTTAATCTCGCGCGAATTTCTCTCCCCCGCGTTCGCGGGGTGTTTCTTCAGACTGAAGACGGGCATCGATGGCTGACGATAAATTACATAAAGCACCGAAGGTGCCGATCACACGAGGTGTTACGCGAGAAATGTGCGGGGGATCGCGCGACGATCGCGTTGTGATAAATGTATATCTGAAACGCGCATACCGATACGTCCCTGGGGTAAGCGCGGCGTACGCGCGCCGTCGCGAGTGTGTACGCTTATTTTAAACAAACCTATTTCTGATACTGGTGTGCGTGCGCCACCGCGGCGGTGCCTGTATCGAGATTAGAAGGCTTTTCAAACGAAACCGCTTCGGCGCGCAATAAACGCGCGCGGACCGCGCCCGCGCCCGCGCGACTCTCGCCGTTCGTCTCTCTCGCGTATGTGCATACTCGTATGGCGCGCATACGAGGCATTCGGTAAATATCCCTCCCGCTCTCGTAGATCCGTCTCCGCAGCCTTAGGTGAAAGCTAACGACGATTGCAGAAGCGCGGCTGGTAGCCGCCTAGCAAAAAGCGGAATTGTGCGCGCAGCCATAAATTATACTGGGCGGCACACGTACGTCATACGCCAGATCGAATTTTAATGCTCAGATTCCCCATGTGATTTTCATTAACTAACAAAAGTTCCGCAAAAATTTCCAAATGAAAATTCTATATGAATCCGGTTTTAATGAATATTTTATCTCAGATTTTTATTCTCCATTCAATAATGAGACGTAAAATGGAAGACCGAACGGCGCTTTTCGATCATTGTTTAATTTAATGTTATTTCGGTGAATAGAAAAAAATTATATTTTGCAAAAATTTATTTCGGGAAAAAAAGAAAAAAGGAAAAAAAAGCACACAGATAACATTATCCATCATCGTATATCATTATATATCGTACGCGGAAAGATGATTTAATAGTAGGCGCGCGTAAAGACATTACGTTTATGACCAGCGTCATTAAAAAGCGTCGATATAAACCGTGCGATTGTCGATGGAGAGATATATACACCCCTGCGTTTTTCCTGCGCTTCTCACGCTAACGCCTCTGCACTAACTGGTTTCTAATTATCGGAAATTACATTTAGATAGAGCGCGGCACCGCTCTTTTCCGCCGCGCTTTTTACCCAGGGCCGCTAATTTCGATAACGGCGCCGCGGCCGCGGCCGCGCGCGCAGCAGCATCTTGCCGTTATCGAAATTTACTGCGAATCGATTGCGTTGCCATAACGCCTACGCGCGAATGTGGGGCGGATAATAAAAGCGGGGAGGAAAAAAGAGCGAGCCTCGGCAAGGTCGCCGGGTGCTGAAGCGGCGACACACAAATGTCAAGGGATCCTGACATAGTTTTGGCTTTCCTCAAAGCGAACGATTGTCGGCCGCTGTGCACGATCGTCGATCGCTTTATCGCGCGAACGAGCAAGCAGATATGTATACGTACATTCGCTTCGTTCTGATCTCATCGCGAGATTGTACCGAAATCTTTTCTCCGAGCAGTGGTAATTTAAGAATTCGGCGAGCGGAGCCGAAGATTAATTTATTTCCGTACAATTAACCTTAGCGCTATATGAGATCGCTTTGCGAGCCTTTTCGAGAGATCGCAATCGTCCAATATAATATGCAGCTTTTCAATTATCTCGCTCATATCTCGCATTACCACTGCACTTGGAAAACGATTTATCATTCTTACGCTTTCTCTTTTTTCTTTTTTGCAAGATATATTAAAAAGCTATTCATCAACACCTCTCTCTTAACTGCGCTTCTCGAAAACAATATTTCGAGAAGAGAGCTGTTGCGTTAATTAATTTTCGTGTGCAAAATGTAGCTGCTGCCTATATTGACAGCGCTACCGCAAACGAGCATAAATACCGAAGTTTACAATCGCGCGGAAAATCGTTGCGCAAGTACTTACTCTGGAAAATTATTATTGTGGAAATTTATCCGCGCGTCAGCGGTATACGGTGCAGCGAGTCGGGGCGAGACTTTGTCAGTCATACAGAGACGATTAGATAGCCGAGCTACGCGCGCGGAGAATACTGCGTATTTAATATTGCCGAGAGATTATCGCCCCGGCGCACGAATCCTGTTCCGATACACTTTGCGATAGTAAAGCCGACATAGATACTTTATGAGACGGGTATCAATAAGAGTTACTCCACTCCGAACGTTAAAACCACGGTTACTTTTCTCCCCTGAGGTTCATCCGCAAATAATTTAAATCCGGTTCTGATATACCGGTTTAATCCGTTCGTATGGTTCTCTTCGTATATGATGTGTCACCCTGTAATTTCGAAAGCGACAAATTTCGGAAACAATCGTTTTGCTCCTTACTCCGACTTAATCTGCATAATTATCTAACGATTCTCATACTTGTTATCGAAATATTTGTAGGCACATTTACCGTTGCGTTATGTTACATCGTAATGAGATGATTTCGGAACGATATTGATCACGAAATAATATCGATGCTTTTTTTCTTTAATGCCAATCCCCGTTTTCGCCCACGCTCGCTCCGTTTCACGTCGACCGATAACAGGCGACAATGTCGTGGTGATTATCGCCGAAAGAGATATGAAACCTTTTCCTTCGACGAGGTCGAATCCAAGTCACGCGATCAGCTGATAAATTCGCGAACGAAATGTGCGTGCGCGATAGAGAAAACGAAAGAAATTGGAAATGTTATAAATGGGCAATGTGTTATTCTCGTCTCGTGGGTGAGATATATTTGTTTAACAGTTGAATTAACGATACGTTCTTCTTCCCGATTTAAAAAATTGCTTAACTATCAAATTCATTTTTGGATACATTAATTGCTAATATTTCCTTCGACGACAGAAGTGTGCAAGGCTAAAATTCGTTTGGAACAGAATAATACAGAGTCATCGACATCGCTGGGCGTGTGTGTAGGTCTGACAATATTAAATCCGGAATTAAATAAGTAAAGTTGATCGAAATCAGGTTTATACATGACAGGGCGATTAAAGTTTGCGCTCGTGTCAGCGAAATAGTCGAATAAGTCGAATATTACTCAGCGAGCGAATAATTAAGGTCGCACGTCGCAGATTACGAGGCGTCGTACGAGTAACACGGCTTATCGATAAAAGCGTACGTGCCGCGCAAGGATGCGAGGCTCGACAAACAAACGCGCGCGCGCTTACGCACTCGCATATATGCGTCACGCACGGCTTTGTTTTCGAAAAGCCGAAAAAGATCGCGGACAATCGCGAGGGCTATGAATCCCAAAATGCTCGCGTAATTTACGTTCCAATATTCGCGGCTAAACGGCAAACCGCGTAATTGTACGATTTCAGTCGGTTTCGATCGCGAGGCTTCGAGCCTCGGCGCGCTTATCGAGGACGATATCGGGCACGATCGCTTCTCGATAATATTACATTGTCATTTCTAATACACTCTCTATAACTACTTCTATATATATACTCTCTACGATATATTATCTTACATCTTACAGATTTACATCAAATAAATGGATTATCGACAATAGATGCAAACGCTAGTGAAACGATCATTTCTGAAATATGGTGCCTTCACGTAGATATTTATAGGTCCACCATTCAGGAATTATTTCGCTCATTTGCTTCAATAACGTTAAAACTCAAAATTTGCTTATTTTGAGTTATTGGTACAAAAAGAACAGTTATAATAAATTTTTTTAAACTCATTTTCTGGAAAACTATTATTTTTGAGTTACGTCGCTGTTGAAGCAAATGAGCGATTTGATATGTAAAAATTGTAGATGCTATATTTAAACAGATGTATACCTATTTCCCGTTGAAAAGAAGAAATGTCACATATCATCAACGGTTATGAAATATGGAACTATGGTGAATAATATTTGGATAGTACCCGGGTGTATATCTATTTCGACTCTATTATTATCACGCGTGTCCTCAGAGAACCGACATTGCTCAACTTTAAATCACCCTAGGTGTGTAACAGCGCTCCTTTTACACCGCTCCATTTTATCCGTTCGAGAGTACTCACGGTACTCGTCCCAAGGTAGACGCAACGCTACGAGAGACTACAGGTGGCATTCAGCGGGGAATTCGCAAGGTGCAATCTAAGCGGGGGCACCCGGGATGGGAATCCTCGCGCGTAGGTAAGCCTCTCTCGTCTCGGGACGTCTCGACCCCGCGCGACCTACGGGAGTCCCGGGACGAAAGGTGCTAATACGCGGTCTCGTAGCGCGTTATGACCTACAGAGAGCAGTCTATCGAAGATTACAGCGGACGTGACTTTCCGCCTCTCGTCGGCTCGCGCACGCGTCCGTGGACGGATGATCGCCTCTAAATACCTCCTTCTCCTTTTCCTCATCTTCCACCTCCTTCTCCTCCCTCTCTCTCTCTCTCTCTCTCTCTCTCTCTCTCTCTTTCTCTCTCTTGCCCGTATCCCTCTCATTCCGCCGCGTCGCGTCGTCTTTCGCTCGCTCTAACCGCGCGCGGGGCCCCCGAGCGCCACGAGCAGCGCGAGCGGGACGGGATGACACGTCTTTAAGAACAATCGCCCGTTGTGAAAGCGCCTCGCCGCACCGTGCCGGTCGGAATATCCAGCGCCGCGATGTAATAAACGAGCCGAGCAACGGCACGAGAAACGAGAGAGAGAGAGAGAGAGAGATCGCGGGCGTTTTCCCGCTGATCGATATATCCGAGATCGGCGCCGAGAGAGCCGCGTCGATCGACGCGGGATTTCGCGTCGATGCCAGCGAGCAGCGCGAGGCGCCCTTCGCGAGAAAAGGACCCCGCGCGGCGAACAGCGATAAATAATTAACGACTACCGCATTACCGCTACCATTGGCTACCGTTCCTACACCACGCCGTTGGTAATAGTTTACTACCACGTTTCGCGAAACTGCACGCAGGAGTCAGGACTTGGGAAACGCGGCGTTTAAGCGCGTACGTTCTCTTTCTCTCTCTCTCTCTCTTTCTGCGCGTGTAATCCAGAGATCCGGGGAAACGCTCTCTCGAAAATTACTCGAATGGAAGAATAAGATTTTTATACTCGTAGAATTTATATCTTGCGTGACGAGATAAAAACGGCGGAACGGCCGATGAGAAGACGCGTCCGTTCGAAGGCGATTACTCGAGATGTTCGATTCTCGATTCTCGGCGACTCACGATTCTCGACTGACGTAGCGAGACTCGACACTCGACAGTCGCGTTCGAAGCGAGCGATTTTTCCCACGTTTCGTACAAGGTACTATTTCATTTGTCGTGCGATAAACGTATTAAACGTATTGACTGGCTACAAAATAGAAAATTTCTAGAAACTGAAGAACCTTTCTATTTTCTATCCTGCAACCAATCAACACAGTCGAAAAATTTGTCGTACGACAAATAGAGTAGGACAATAGGAGCAGCGGGTAACGAATTCCGCATTCCGAACGAAAGGGATTCGACGTGCAGAGAGACAGAAAAAAAGGGGATAACTTGCACCATCGCGAAGCGAGCTTCGTAGAAGAAAACGCCGCGTAACTTGGCTTCACTCCGTAAGTTTGGAAAGTTCGAGAGGCGATCTCTCGGGATGCAAAAATTGTATTTATCATGAATGAACACCGCGAGACGCGATCTCGAACGTGATCGAGACGCGATGCTCTGAGATCGACAGGTGTAAACGTGAATCTCATCATCCGCAGTTTTTATCACAGTTTGTTTAAAAAAAAAATAAAAAAAACCCTCTCGTGTCGACGCGTAGACCGAAGAGGCGCGCGGATTCGAGGTCACTCCGAATTACAGCTCCGACGATTTAAACGACGTTCCAAAGTTTAAGAAAAGTCAAGTAGGACAGGAAAGACTCACCTCGATGACGACTGCAATATCGCATTATCCTTGATTAGAGGAGACGACCGCGAAGGAGCCTCCTTCGCGACGAAGCGTAATCCAAGAGTGATCGTCGCGCATACGTACGCGTCGATGCAAATACGTATTTACACGTACGTGTGTGGTGCACGCAGATACGATACATGTATTATAAGTATGCGCCGAGATATAGATATACAGTGGAACAGTGGAAGTACACTAGATCACACAGAGCACACTGTTTTCCCTCGCGCGACCACGAGCCACGAGAGCGACCACCGCGGTGCTGCTGCTGTTCGCTTCGTTAATCGTCATCGTCCAACGGCGGGACGACGAGCACTGTCACTAAGACGCTCGACACTGCGCGACGCCGGCCGTTCATCACCTCGTCATAGGCACATTACGACGGACGACAAAGAGACGAGACCGACACGACGAGCGACGACGGTACGCACGGAATGTGCGGGCACGAGAGAGAGCGCACAGGTAGCACGACGACCACGCTCCGCACGAGCCACGAGCCAACTGAAGTTACTGAAGGCGATAACCGGTCGGCGGAGTGTTCCACGCGCGTGCGACTCGAATGCGATGCGCCGCTTCCCCCTCCCTCCTGCCCGTCCGTCCGTCCGTCCACCCACCCTATTACCCTCTTCTCCCTTTCGTGCGCGTCGAGAGAGAGAGAAGGGATAAGACTTCTCCGCTCCGCTCCGCTCTGCTCCGCTCCGATATACCGGCCGTCGTCGAGTCCTTGTGGCGGAGCAGCTACGACGTCGACGACGACTCCGACAACGACGTTGTTATCGTCGATCGCGTCGCTTTTCCGGCGGCGCGCGGTTTACGCGCGTCGTAACATACGTTCCCGTTTTACCTCGAGTCGAGTACGTGTTCTCTCGGCTTGGGATCGCGCTCACCGGAAGAAATATTCAAAACGAGAGAAACACACAACGGCCGCATGCCAGCCGCCCCGGCGCTCTTCGGAGTTCGGAGTCTTCGGTTCGGTCTCCCTCTTCCGCCTTCCCCTTCTCCCCCCTCCCCCCGCGCTTCTACCGCTGCCGCCGCTGCTGCTGCTGCTGTTGCTGCTACTTCTCCTTCTTCTCGATCGCTACCGCCACCGCCGGGCGCCGCCGCGCGCGCGCTCGTTTCACCTCTTTCTTTCTCTCGCGCGCGTGCGAGAGATTCCCGTCCGCGGAAACTTTATTTATATCCACCGGCCGCGGCGGTCGCGCGCCTCAGTCTGTCACGGCGCGTAGCGTCGGCGCGGCCGCCGCGCGCGTCTCTGCCGTCTCTGGATACGAAGGACGGCGACGACGGCGCATCTGGTCGTCGCGGCGCCGTGAATGCACGTCCCGACTCCCGAGTCACGTCGAGATCTCTCTATCTTTCTCTCTTTCCGTCCGCCTGTCTCTCCTCAGCTGACGAACGCGGAAGAGCGAGCGAGGGAAAGGAGAGGCGCCGGGAGCGCAGGGGAAAGAAAATAAGAAAGAAAAAAAAGAAAGATACGCGGGAGAGGCGAGAAGAGCGTCGTCTCCTCCTCGGTATATTCGCGAACGGCTGATTCCGACTACTCGGCTGACTGACTACTCCGCGCCGGGTAGTAGCATTGGCCCCGCGCTAAACGGTTGAAAGTAATACTGTCTAGTGAGAGGCTGTCGGTGCGCCCGTCGCCCGCCGCGCGCCGCGCCGCCTCGACGACGTCGTTCCCACTCGCTCCCACCGCCGCGTTTTATCGGTCTCTCGCTCGCTCCCACACGCGCGTCACCTTCTCGCTCCTACACCGCTCGCGCTCTCTTCCATCTCTCGTCCGCCACCGAGCGCGCGTCCTTGTTCCGCGTCGCTCGCCGTCACGTATCGCGTCTCGTACGCGTACGTGTGCGTGACAGACACACGTATATACGCGTATACGGAGCACGTATACACCGATTTCTCTCTCCTGTTGGGTGGGTGAACTCCTTGTCGAAGACAGAGGTAGAGTGGACGGCATGAGCAAGCACCGTCGTGTAGCGATGGGCTCCATCGGCGCGGTGGGGGAAGCTTGACACTCGCACAAGCGCACGCTCGCGCGAGCGCGCACACATGTATACAGAGGTAAAGGGAGAACACGACGCTCTCAGCCGCCATCTGGTGGAAGGGAAGCGTGATCCAGCGACGAAACGGGGGCGGGAGGAATGGATATACGGCTGTGCCGAACGAGGGGAGGGAGCGATAGAGCGCGACGCGTAGTAAGGGTGGATGAGCGCGCCGGTGGGAACGAGACGGAGCGGGACGCGCAAGGGTTGGATAGCGAGGGGTCGCTCTCCTCCGTGCGCCGAACGACCGAGGGGTGTCGTCGCCACGGTGGGGCGACGTACATCCGCGCGTTGAATGTGTGACCCGAGCTCTAGTTCCCCTCCATTCAATCCACGGCCACAATATCGGTTATAGCGAGCCACTGTTGCCAGATTGCGCGCCTCGACGGCGGCGTGGCGGCGTGGCGGTGGCGGCGGCGGCAGCGGAGCAGTAGTAGTAGTAGTAGTAGTAGTAGTATTAGTAGTGGAGTAGTAGTAGTAGTAGTCGTGGTAGTGGTGGTGACGGTGCCGTGTGGGTGGAGCCACAACGATAGAGGGAAAGGTCCCTTTGCCCCTCCCCTCCGCTCGCCGTCTCCTCTCATCCATCGCGTCGCCGCGCCGTTGTCCTCCTCTCTCGGCCTCGTGCTAGCTGCCTCGATCCGAGAAACCCAAGCGACGGCGGCGTCCGTCGCCGTCTCTGTCGCGCGCTCCGTCTTCTACCGCTTATTCGCCGTCCCTCTCTATCCCGCTCTCTCGCCCGCTCCTTTCTGCGAGCGAGCGCCTCAGCGGCGCTCGTCCTCCGTCTTCCGTTGTGTTCGGCTGCTCCCGCGGCCCTGGTGTTGTCGCTACCGGGACACGGATCCCTACCCGAAACCCCCCGGCCGCGTGCAGCGCGTTTCTACGTGTGCCGGCGAGAACTTATGCACCGGCAGGTATGCGCGGCCTGTGTCGATACGTCTCCCGATGACACGTCGCCCGTACGGCACGTAGATGCGGGTTCGTCGTCTCGAGTAGGACAGGCTTCTCCGCGCGTCGCAGACGACTCCGAGACGAGAGGGAGCGTTCGCAGTAATCTGCGTTCCGCTACCGAATCGTGGCAATGCGTCTTTTAGCAACAGTTCACGCGGATAATTCTTTGAACTATTGTTAAATGAAAATTTCATAATTTTTGCATAATTTTGTCCTTTCTAATTTGTGTGTATTGTCTCCTTATTTTATATTATATTTAGATATATTATATATTTATGTAGGTATATATATAAAAAAATATGAAATACACAGAATGGTCTTCTAGAATGACGGAAAAATATAAAGGGCCACGTAGAAAAACTTAAGCAGTAAGCAAATTGATCAATAGCTATCTTAAGTTTTTGAGAATACTTGACCGTAGTCAATTATGATTGGTCAATTTGCTTACTGCTTAAGTCTTACTATTCAAGTTTCTCTATATGTGCTATGGGCCTAAGTAAAATGTCGGAAGTGTTAAAAAGAAAAATTATTCGAATCGAAGAAAAAAACAAATCTTACGCCAAAATGTCAAAATTTTGTTGTAAAAATTATTTTTATTCTGAGATCATAACACAGCTGAAACGAATAAATCTTACGGTATATCGATCTTTCTTCCACATAATAACACACAGTAGCTGCTTTGACCTTGCAACAACAATTTTTTTTCAATTATACATTTTTCTATATTTTAGGCGACCATTTAATTATAAAATTATAATGAAAAACTATTTGCAATACTATCTGGTGCGCAAAAAGCAATTTGGCAAAAGGCATCGAGATACATAGCAACGCTTGTATATATCGTTCAATTGCAAAATCATTAATTTTAACCGGCATATTGGCACCACTCACGATAGACACGCGAGGCTTTTCCCGAAGCAGCCAAAACCGCGGGCGAGACAAATAGGCATTCCAGATTTATACTGTCTGACGTATAGTGAGAAAAATGTACCGCATGTACGGGCGCACACGCACGTTCCGTTAATATATTCCCAAGGCATCCTTTCTCTCCCTCTCTCTCTCTCTCTCTCTTAGCCGGTCCAGCAGACGTAGATCGAGAACGTCGAAACGGGATTTCACGTTTAGGCTGCGCATGTTTCGCGCGTGCGCGTCTATTTAAGCGAGGACGCTTGATTACGCTCATAAGAAACGAGCTCGCGAAGCCGTTAAAATGAAATTGAAACGAATTTCTTTTCTGCGATAATTTTCTCGAAGTTTCTTCCCGACAGTTTTGATCGATTTTTAAATTTGAGAAGAAAAAGTACTCGATATTACTTACATCTCTTCTATACGTACCAAAAATCACAAGATCAAATGGGAAAAGTCTCGGGTAACTTTTACACGACCTAATGTCGTCCGGAAAAAAAAGCGGAGTAGAGAAATGGTCATTTATATTTTACATTTGAAATACATTAAGAAAAGGAAGGAAGCGCTATGTCGGAAGCATGGTTCAACATGGTTTGTACTTTTTGGGACTCGTCGAGAAATGTGTTCAAGGTCGAACGAAAGCTCAGCGCCCCTACGCGTAACAGAAAATTCTTAGGTCTGACAACACTGGTTACGCTCGAGTCGTCTGTAAGCCTGCCGATGAATACGAGGCGCTGCTCGAAGAGACCTCGTTACGTGTTACGGATGTTTAGAATGGTACGTATGCGTGTGCGAGAGTGTACGTTTCAGACAATCACGTTCATCTCTCGAGCGCGAGCGTCTCTTCCAGTCTCGGCCTCGGCAGCCTCGCAAGAGCGCGGCGCGGCGCGGCGTTGCCTCGTCGCGGATTACAAACGTATCCATTATCCGCTTTATAAAATTAACCACGATGAACGAGAGAGAGAGAAAGAGGGAGAGAAACCGCGTTATAAACGTTTCGAGCGTGAATCACCGGTAGCCACCAATGATATTCATAACTAAATAAAGATGAACGCTTAAGAAAAAAGTATTGATGTTTGTTATTAGCGCGATTGATTAGTAATTGACCAATGAACATCGATAGGTATTATCGAAAAATACCAATACCAACCAGACTCCAGCGATATTTCTGAATCCAATTCCTTGAATCCTTGAATCCGGAAAAAAATGTGCGTTTGAAATAATAATTAGAACGTAGAGTAGACATTATTGCTCGTAAGCACATTAAGCCATTTAATTTACATGGATAAAAATCGTATTTTCGTTGACGTGAATATTCGTCGGAAACTTTTCCTTAAAAACCTGATATATTTGTTGGATTGCCGATTCGAATTTTGACCGAGAAACACACTGTCCTTGCGCAGCCCCTTTTTCGTCGCGGCTCATTCAGAGGCCAGAAATTTTCCATTACAAGCAAACACAGCCCCTGCGATACGAAGCATCATGCTCGAGAGCGAAAGGGTCCTCCATCCTTACCATCCACTTCTCCGTCCCACGCCTAAATCCGTGCCTGCGAGTCATTATCTTCTCTCTTTCTCCTTCACGCCGTTACAGGCAGAACTACGTTCGTCCCTTCGTGTCTCTCGCTCGCACTTTTCTACCTGTGTACGAAGAAGGGAGAGAGAAGGTAAGACGGTCTTTCTCTCGCTCTTAGGTCGAACGCACGCGCGAGGTCTCTCACGAGAGCAACGAGATGACCAGTGGCGTAACCACGGGATATCGACAGATGTCAATATTGATATCTTGGCTCTTTCATCGCATTATTACCTGCGACCATGTATCTCATCCTGCTCAAGTTCTCGTCGAGATATTTTTTTAACAAGATTGTCACTCCTCTGTATACGATGCGCAACAGGACTTTCCCGCGATACATACGTGTTTAGTGCGTATAGCCGTATATACAGTGCAGACAATCGTACGACTCAGGAACCTATGAAAAAATTTCGCCCAATGGAAGACACCGGTAAATCATGTGCGGAGGTTCAAACGACGTTACGCATTTCAAAGATTTGCGGAAATGTTCAAAGTCTTCTCGCTGACTTAAAAATGATACAATAAAGATTCCAGAAGTTACCAGACGGGAAAAATAGAAAGGTTTTTTCCACAAAAAAAAAACCACACGCAAAGGTCAATTTTTCTTTCTACCTGATTTAAAACAGATACATGTTGAATCCGTTTCTCCAAAAATTCCCGTAGGAGAAAATCGATTAACAACGGCTCTAAGCATTCCGGGAATTGACTGTCGTGTTCAACGTTCCCTTGACACAAAGACAACTGTCTATACAATAAAGATTCCGGAAGTCGGAAGGTATAGAAAGAGTAGAAAGGTTCTTTCAAAACGTTTCGACATGGACTCAAAGGTTTCGATTTTTTTTCTGAACTTCGGAACAGATACCTACATCTGTTTGTCCAAATTCCGGGATCCTCGATTAATTACCGGTGATGCCGTGTAGAACACGTCGTATCCGGATCGTGCTATATGACCCAAGATATGGCACGCACATAGCGTGTCATAAATGCCATTCAGGAGGAAACAGTAAAATTCCGTTGGGCGCCGGTCAAGGTCATAACGCATCGAACGAAGGGGATCGATACAATGTAATTGAAGAATTACGCGCATCAAGGGGCCGTCAGATGTTTGCAAATTGAAATATATAGTTCTTACTGCTGTAATGATGATCCCATAGCTGTGCGTATTCAGCCAATCGTTTGATGCATATGAAATTACAGGATCCCGCGAGGTGCGGTTAATCAGAATTTCTTTGATCGCGGGACGCACGCCGGGGTCTTAATACCGTTTTCTTCAGGAACTGTGAGAGACTGTGCATACTTCAGAAAACGGAAACAGAAACTTGAAGAACTAGTAAAACTAGTAGAACTAGTGGAACTTAACGTATTTGTAATAATAAGTAAAATACTAAAATACATACGATTATATCCTGAAAATGTGCTTATTTCTCTAAACACGTTTATTAAAAATTATTGTTCTCTTAACAGTAACAGCAAAAAAGACATTATGGTCAGGGAAGTACAGCAATTTTGCGATGAAACTATTCGACCAAATTGCGACTAATTTGTGGTAACTTAAACGAAGATAAGGAACGCGCGCGTGCGCGCGCGCACGTCGGCGACTTACTCGCTTCTACGTGAATTTGCTTTATCGAATAAAGATTTATGGAATGGCGACGAAGTAAACTTTTTAATGTACTTCGTAAACTTTCCTCTCGTCGTATGCGCACGCGATAGAGGGAAATTTGTTTTGTTTAACGGTATACATTTTTAAACAGGCTGAAACCGCGAGTGTTTCAAAATCTCTTCCTCTCTTATTACGAACTGAGCGCAAACACTCAAAATGTCACGAGTGACATGACAAATATAGCGATGTAGCATCTTTTCCTACTGGCATAAATGCGACTCGCGATTGTTCGACACCAGCTGACTTTAAACCTTCTAATACGTTAATCGTCTCGGTCTATCGAGATTGCAGATAGAGTTTCATCACCGTGCGCTATTGCTTATGGCGCGAGACCTTAAATGGTCCTTCACTGGCAGCAATTTGATACGCGAGGCTTGTTACACCGGTACACATTTTCCTTAAAGTTTTCCTGCGCCCATAAAAGAAACGCCGGTTTCTCCCGGAGACCATTTTTAGTTCATAGTCAACGCATATAAAGTAATGCCACTTTCGATCCTCGCGCGTTATATAGCTCGGACTTGGAGCGTCCAGAGCACTTACTTTCCGTATATCATCTCTGCGGTACGCAGAGATAAGTAGAGATTACGAGTTATTTCTGAAAAAAAAACTAGTCTTCTGGATTCTTCCAAAATATTTTTACCTTCAAGATTTTTTTGCGTGTATAATAATTAATTATCTTAACGAAATTGCTTTTTAGTAATGTTTTTATATTTACTCACTAGCTTATTATGAACTGAGCTTATTACGCAATTACCTGGCGTTGCCCGGGTTTCTTATATCTAGAACATCAGCTTTCTTTATTATATTATAATATTTTAAAATTAACTGGCGCTTTTATTAATTATTACGCAATGCTTATTTACATATACTTCATTGCGCAATCCTTACTTATATAATAGTGCACTAAACTTAAATTATCACAAAGTATCAAGGAAATGAAATCAGGGGGAGGGGAGAGGTTACATGGGTTCAGGTTAGGTTTCATGGTAGCCTATATTTTCCGCAGAAGTCTAGAGTGTAACTTTGTCAAATTTAGTCCAGATCGGTTAAAGGATTTAGAAGTTTATAATAAACATACAGACAGACAGATATTATATTTTATATAAATAGTTAGATATATAGATAAAGATAATAGATGATATTGATAATATTTATTATGATAAAAAAACCAAGACGTGATGACATTATGTGTATAGGTACTTATTTTTGAATATTTTATTGGATTTTATCTAAAACAAGTCAAGAAATATCTGCTCTACGACGAATATGTAGTCATTCGAACGTCTTGGTTATTGTATTCTATAAAAACGTTTTGCAGCAATTATATAAGCTTGTTGTAAGCATTGTCATTTGTCTGCCGGTGAGACCTTATCACTTATTCACGTTCTAGCTTTCTTAACGAGATAAAACACGCTATGTGTTTCAAGTTGTGTACAAGTAACTTTAAAACCTAAGCGCGGTTTTTCATTTTTATTTGTGATGTTAATTTCTGGATCCTGACTCTAGCTTTAATTATGACTTAATCTTTTTAATCTTACTTAAAGAAATACGTAGGATTATTTACTTTTGCTTCTTTGTGTAAATGCGACAAAGTTATATATTAAAGAACTTCTGGTTTATCGGCACAGAAAAAAAAGAAGTGTCAAATCAACACTGATATTCTTGTATATATGCAAGAATATATAATCTTGAAATGAGATTATATTGTGTTAAACTAAGATAATTTGCTGGAATGAAGTAATTTATATAGTTAAACAAAGTTTTATACTAGTGTTGATGTGACACTTCTTTTTTTTTGTGGGTACAAAGATAAAATTCTCAAAGATAACTTTTTACTTGCACTCCTTTAGAAATATAATAAAACTATTTTAATCAGTTGCTTTTATTAAACCACATAAATTATTAATAATGCGAGTCATTCAATCGAATACCTTCTCTTTTACTTTCCAAGTAAAATACAAATTAAAAAGGAAATAAATATTTGCGTGCGATTTTCGTCGTTTGCACAAAAACGCGAGGTTACAAAAGCTTAGAACCGCAAATGATAGCCGACGTGCATATTTCCTGTGCGCGTATTTTCCTATTGCGCTCTGATAAGCGTACTCACATAAACATACCTGCAAACTCAATTTGCAACAAATGTTATCACAGCTTTATAATGCTAATCGGTCGGCCGGCATAGATCACGTGACGTCGATTTGCGCAGGTATACGCAACACGTACGCGAACCGTTTTGCCATTTCCCGATGTCGTTTCGATATAGCGTCCGTGCAACATTCATAAAGATACCATTAAATACTATATTATGCGATAATTACATAACGGTCAAGGTGATAGAAATATGGACGTCGCGACACTCGCGGCTTATATGAGATTTCTTCATTTTATTGCTTCCACAAGATTTATATTAATGCTAAAACAAACGAGAACTTGTGTTTTTTAGAACTTGACAAATTATTTCCTTTTAAGGTATGATTCTCGTATAATGATTTCACAGATTAATTTGATACAAATCCACGCATATCAATTTTAAAATATAACAAAAGAATATAAGCATAACAAAATACACATAAATGTACATATTGTATATATGATTTATATATTGCAATTACACATATTGCGATTTATTCCATATATTCTAATTAGCTATAATCAATATTTATTTCGCTAAATATATTTCGTACATATAAATGTGATATTTATTGAAGAAAAATTTTTCAAGAATGTGGTCTAAAGTGGAAGAGGAGTAAAGGTCAAAGTTATTAAAATTATCTTCGACTGAAAATACGAAGAGCCCACCGTTTTACGATTGAGTTTAACTGTCACATATAATTGGATGTGTTTATATGGTGACGTACTACGTATCGCAAAGAATTGTTTTTTGCGTCTTTACTCAATCCCGCTTGACAATTTTATACGTCTTGTTGATTAGAAACGCGCGACTGACACATTACATAAATCTTAGAGGAAATAAACACGGCAGACACGTGCGCGTTCACCGTTTCTCCGCGCAATTTTTTTTCATAAATAATATAAATATGTTTTAAAAGATATCTACAAATAATATATAATGCATTTTCACATTTTACGCATATTAGCATACAAGTGTCATATTATTAAGGCTCTGAAATAATCGTTACAAAACTTGTCGTAAGAAACCTTGGGCCATGCTTATTTTAATAACAGGAAGTGACGCTTATTTTTTTTTGTGGTTTAGATAAAACAGATAAGCGTATTTTCGTACGTGTTTCATCATTCGAATTATGTAGAATAGATTAGTAAAATGTTAGGCTATCTTTTTCGCAAACTCTCTTTTCGACGTTTTCTTACCAAAGTTTTGCGTTAATGCGTTGATGAACAACTATAGAAATTAATCAACAGTGATCGCAAGATCTGATTAAACCTATTAATTATAATTAATTGGAATAGAATATATTAAAATGTACATATGGAGGGGTAAAAACCACAGTGGTGTAAGTCAAATATTTAAAAAAATTTGACTTACACCACTGTGGTTTTTACCTCTCCATATATACAATACAGTTAAGATTGGTTGTCTAACACATTTAAATTGAATTATATTAATGATTTACTATATTTATTAATAAAAGTTAGTCGAGTAATAGTCGGCACATTTAATAAACTCACAAAAGAACAAATAATTTCAGAGTTTATTAACGCACGGCATTGGAAAAGGTTTACGTTTCTTGTCTTTTTCCGCTTCGAACGATTAATCCGAGCTAATTCCCTCGGATTATCGAGTACCCCGTGTACCGCAGCAGAAGTGTTCGCGGTTATACCCGCGCCTTCCAACCTTCGAAGGACACGCACGCACGCGCATGCCGATGCGCGATGGGGATATGCACCTTCGGCGGCGGGAGATAGCTATATACGTTTCCTCGAGGTGCGGTGGTAAAGGGGCGGACGCGCGTTGTCATTCGCGGTGTCGCCCGCCGCGATTACGACGTGTCAAAGGTCAGTGTCGGACCCATAAAAGCAAACAGTTCTAACCGTCGCCGTTTGCGCACCGTCTACGTGAACCGCGTGCTGGCTGGTGTATGCCAAAGATCCGATACTATCCAAGTATCGATACCTCAATATTCAGCCTTTTCGATGTCAATATCTTTGATATGATACACTTTATTTACGATCGTATTTTTTTTTGTCGAAATTGTCGATTGTTGCAACCGATTTAATTTTAATTTAAAGCAAAACGGAATATATCTATTATATGTTGTTTTATATTCTTGAGAGATTAATTTTATCAAGAAATTTTACACAGAAAAAAAGAAATATCAAATCCAAACTTATATACTCGTATTACGCAACAATCTATAATCTTCTTATAAGAATTTCAACTTCTTTTTCTTGGTTGAACTATATAAATCTTCATTCAAGCAAGTTTTCTTCGTTTAACGCAATATACATTTTATTTCAAGATTATAGACTGTCGTGTATATACGAGTATATAAGTCTTGATTCTTTTTTTTCCTGTGTATTAAGTGTGCCACCAATACTTCCTTTTCCGCTTCTTCTCAAGGCTTCTCAAGGCTTTCTACTGATGATGCTGATGTAAAGCATTGATACTTCGTCTCCGTATACTTCAACCTGCGCGTTCTCGACCACACACGACGGCGGCGCGCAAGGTGATACTCGCCCCGCTATAAATTGTCCACGTTGACAGCGGCAATCACGGTACATTTTCGGAGGACTGGTTTCTTCGTGAGAAACGTTGAATATAAACGTACGATCCACGTTTGAGCAATCGAATCGAGTTAATCATTACTCGGGCGCGAGGAAAAAGTAGGAAACGCGATGGATTATGAAATATCGCCGATACACGCGGAGCTTACGCGGCGGCGCGGCGTTCTCGATCGTTGCCGATCAAGATGTTAATTGAAAGGGATATTGAGAAATATCGGAGAATTGTTGTGCCAATGAGTACCGATACTTTCACCGATAACCGATAAAACGATAGAGGAAGAATTCCTTTATGTTTGCTAATCAATACCGCTATCTGCCTATCTACGAAACGAGGATAACGCCGGCGATCTTTGATCGTTGACGTTCGCGTTACCAGAGTGCTATGCGCAATTAAGTCATTTTTTATTCCGGAAAACGATCGCGACAAACGGGTCCAGCAGGCGGGACTTTTAATAAAAATTCGCAAGTTGCAGCCCCTCCCCTCCTCTCTCTCTCTCTCTCTCTCTCTCTCTTTCTCTTTCTCTTGATATGTGGAGTCTGTCTGTATCTGATTGCTCTGCGCGCAGCCAAATCGATAGTACCCCGCTAATGCAGATAATTTAGTGCTTAACACACTCTGATTACCATACGAGTAACGGGTAGCACATAGATAATAATGTCTACGCTGGAGTGTTTGCATAGTTGCATGTGACCATCCTGCTAGTAAGCTCGCAAGTACGAAATCGCGAACGCTTATTCTACATCGCGCAATCATGCACCAACGTCACGCTATTTCGTCGCTCCTTTCAATAGCGATTTCACGGAACTACAATAATTTTTGAAAATATTTATTTTAATATATTAATATATTAATATATTAATCTAATTTCTGCGGGGGGTTGAAGCAAAATCAATATTATCGCAGTTGACAGCTGGCCGTTGACGATGGGTAAATCTTACTGTTCTACAATTGAGTACAAAATAGGCTTATGTTCACGGAAAGGCTTATTTACAATAAGAACTAATCTCTTTCGAAACCTTTTCACACATGTACAAACTGTCCCTTTGACTCAACAGGCCAAAGCAAGGCAAAGTAGTCGCAGCAGAGGGCAACAGACGAAAGTTCAAGTGGTAGTTTTATTCTTGTAGAAGCTCGCATTCTGGTTAGCTTTAAATCTAATTATAAATATAGCTATTATTTATATTTAGTTTCAAATCTAAAATAGATTATCGATATTATCGAAATCATTTGAATTGATCATGGTAAGGAGTATTTACTAGAAGTAAATAAAAAAACATCAGAAAAATTAAAACTTTTTGAAAATAAAATTGAGCAAAAAAAATTTTTAATCGTATAAATTATTTACACAAAGTTTGGTAAATATTTTATTTAAAAAGAGCGATCTTATTAGTATTATATTTTCCCGATATTATGCACTTTTCATGAACATGTCATTTTTCTGCCCTGCCAAATTCAGTTGCTATTTATGTAATTTTTTAGATTTTAAATTCTCAAAGATGTTTTATTCTTAAAAAATGTTGTGTTTATTCTTAAAATAATATACAATACAGGCATGAAACGAATCCTGAAATGTAACACTTGCTTTCGGTAATCTTAAGAAATAGATACAAAAATATTAGAATGCTATTATTAGAAATAGACTAAAAATGCTATACTATAAATAGAGAAAAACATTAGAATGCATTTTGTTCTATATTTGCTAGAAAATAAAGAAACATCGGATGTTCGCTTTAGAGGAAAAAGAAAAAGACGATACAGAAAAAGAGAAAGAGGAAGGTAGAGAGCCTGTAAACTACGAAGGGAAGAACAGGTAAAGACCAAGGGAGCGTAAAAAGTGAGTATACTTCTCCGTGGCATGGAAAAGCACATTAGAGAAAAGGTAGGTAGCACGTTACTTTTCCGAGAAATGAGAAGTAAAATAGAGAGAAAGAGAATATATCGGTCAGTGAGAAAAGAAGACAAACGCAACCGACAGAAAGTAAGAGATTATCGATTACACCGATTCCCGTATTGATCAAAAAGAGAAAAAGGCCTTGACAGTAATGTGATTTTTAACTTGAAGAAAGAGAAAGAGGGCGAGAAAAAGAGAGAGAAAGAGCTTGACAAAAAAATAATAAATATAGCACGAGAAGAAAAATGAGGAGCCGCGGCATTAAAGGCGGAACAAGAGTAGAACAAAGAAAGATAGAAAAATACTAGAGGGGTAGGTGGGAGGGAATGATACGAAGCATGGAATGGAAAGAGGGAAACCTTTCACGAGTCGACTGTAATGGGGGTGGTAGGCTTCGGGATCTCGAGGTTAGGAACATCGGTCGGGAAAACTCTAAAGGATGGAAGGAAAAAAGGACAAGCGGAAAAAGAGCCAGTGTTGGAGTCTACTCGCACTGTGGGGAATCGAGGAGAAATCGTAGGAGGGTTGGGAGCGAGGGGAAGTGAAAGAGTGGGTGAGTGAAGAGTCGGGAGGGCGAGACAATGGGGAGGGAGCCGTTGGGGTAAGAAAGCTGATCTCGATCCGTTCTAGAGAAACCGTCAAGAGACGCACAGATCTCAAACACGTAATATATGAAAATTTTACACAAATTCTGTCAGACGTTATATTTTTATTGTTTCCTTCACGTACTTTTGTGCTAGAGATCTAAGAATATAATTACACAATTTAATATTACCAGTTAAGTTTTTATTAATAATAATAAAAATTATTTCATTATTATTATTATTATTAATTATTATTACCCGTCAAATTTTTACGTATATTCATTACGTATATCTATACATTAGCATATAAAATTAAACTTTTTTCTCGCGTGTGCTATGACTGGTTGCAATTACGTCTATGCAGAATGTGATAACACAATATAATTTCTGTACAATGTAATATTATATATATATGTATATATTTTTTTAAGTCAATTACAGTTGCTGATTATTATATTTACTTTTACTTAGGTATGCCATAAAACATAAGAGAAATGATAAGTTTTTTCATTTTTTTCTTATATCCGTAGATTTGTCAGGTTTGAAATAAGAAACATCCGTTATTACATATTGACAGCACAACACCTCGCAACAATATTTTGAGAAATTTCTGCGACTTGTCACGCGCTGTTGAGGGACGGATTCCTCAACTTGACTGCTGGACGTCGCGCGTTTGCGGGTGCCGGTCGCTCGCACAATCGCAAGTGACCGTGAAGAGGCACGACACTGTAAAATAAGGCCGCGGCGTCCACCTTTCTACTCGCGGTACCGCAAAGAAAACGGTGACCCGCGTCATCCGCTGCGCGCGCGCGTGCATTCCACCTTGTTAGTTTGGCTCCGCTTCGAGTTCGCTCCGGTTTCTTTTTCCCTCCCCGTGCCGATTCACCTCGGTAATGCTTGAAAAATAATCCCCGGACCGCGGACTCGAGGAACGCTCGCCCGGCATTGTTCCGTGACGGTGCGATTAACGTACGCAGTCAATTATACTGATACGGTACATGTCCATCGGACGATGTCCGAGCGGCGCACGTTTCGCCGGTACCTTGCCGTTTGTTCTTGTCGAATTAATCGTATGAGAACGGCAAGGCGATTTAGTCTGTCTACCGTATTTTAATCGGGGGACTCGGTGAATTTCAAACAATTCCGCATTTTTCAATGTCATAGGTAGAGGAAAATATGTCTTACTTCGATGGCGGTCATGAAAAGTGCACGGATCTTACCTTCGCATGTTTATAGCATCGAAAATTGAAACAAGATCGATAACTTCCATTTTGTTACAATTAATGCTTTTAGTTTTTATAGAGGAAAAAATTAGAAAAAAACGCTTTATTCGATATGTATATTATAAGCTAACTCGAAAGTTTGCGTCGGGAAAAATAGCGCCCTTGGAATACCGTAACGTGTAACGTTCTAATTATAATCTATCTATATCTAATTTAAGAGGAACGTCACGCGTCAAAGCGGTGGTTCTTGTTATCTCACATAACTCCAAAATCGTTGCCACCCCGATATTTTCTTCAAAGGAAGGTTTTTCCTTTGTATCGCGAATAAACATTTTCGCTTTAAATATACGCCTGAGATCGGAACTAAATCGATCTGCGGGATGACGTTCTGTACAAACGTCATTGGCGTACATGATTTTTCTCGATCTGAAGGTAACAGCGACCACGGCGATGCCAAACGCGCGGATGAGCTGATGCGCGTGTGTGCTGATCGGTGCGAAAGGTCACCATGACCGTTGCACGCGTGATCAGTCGACGGAGAGGAGAGGGAAAGAAAGAGAGAGACAGAGAGAAAGACAGAGAGAGAGAGCTCTAGGAGCGGCGGCGGTGGTCTCTCTTCTCCCCTTCCTCCGACGCTCGTTCTGGATTCTGTCCGACAGATCGACGACACAGATCGGCCTGTGTCACGCGCCTTCACCGAATATGCGTTGGAGATGCGGAGGGCCGATCGGGCGCGGGTGGAAGAGAATCTATCGCGCACGCCAGATCTCAGCTGTAGATTATTCTCGGCGGTAGACACACAGAGGAGTGCTCGTTCGTTCGTTCGTTCGTTCGTTCGGTAGGCCGTATAGAAATACACATTCTAATCATAGGAAATTCCTTTAACAGAGTGCGCGTGAGACACCGGGCGAGGGGGAGCGGGAGGCAGCGGTGGAAGGCATGAGAAGAAGAGGTAGCAAGGGGGATAGGGATGAACGGAGAAGGGTGCACCCCTCCCAGAAATTTCAGCGAGGAGTCAAGACTGGAAGAGGCCAGAGGGGTATTTATAGCCCCGTCGTCGATCGGTCGTCGAGGACGTCGGCGACGACGACGAAGACGACGAAGACGACGAGGCTGTAAATACCAACCCTTCTAGCCTCTCCCTCTCTTTTAGCTTCTTCCTCCTCTCTGTCTCAAGTAAGTAAGAAAGAGAAAGAAAGAGGGAGAGAGGAAGAGGGAATCGTCCTCTTCCCGATCTTATCTTTCTCTCTCGCTCCATCTTACTCAATCCTCTTCCTCATCACCTCCCGTCTCCGTTACTCTTCCCTCTCTCGCTTGCACGTTTAAGGCATCTTTCCTTCATCCTCCACGGCGCGTTCCGTTTCTCTCTTTCCCTCTCCCCCTCCCCCTCGGTCTGTCTCATACATCCTCTTTCTCTCTCTCTTTCTCCATCTTCTTCGCCCTCCTTATCTCCGTGTAGCTCATGCTCGTACGCCTCTACTCTACAATATGTATTTAAAATAGCTGCATGCTGCAAAATAACTGAAATAGCCGTGAAGGGTCAACGATCCCCGCGACTCCTACTTCCTGGAAGAAGCGCATCTCCACGGATTTTCGACGTCGTTGACGGCCCTGTCGCCACCGCCGCTCGCCACGTTCCTTCAACGCTATTTGTCGCCCGCTCCACCTCGAGCTTGCGGCGCACCGTTGACCCGACGATTCGATATCGAGGTCGAACGTCCTCATTGTAACGGACGTAATATACAGAAGGTCGCCTGTCGCGAGAGAATGCGATTATACACCGCGCTGTAACGGTGATGTACTCCAGTAACGCCTATTTTGCTATTAAAAATCTGGGTAGCCTAATTTCAATTGACTGATAAAATTACAAAGATTATAACAGAAATATAATTTTCCGCGATAAAATAATCATAACGATATTTGGAGTTTTGAATTCTTTATACCTCTTTTTAGTTTTGTAAAAAAATGATACATCGGATCAAATACTCTAATTCGTTTGTTAGTTTCATGAAATTTTAAGAATATAATAACATTTAATCTATTAATCCCTTAATTTAACAAATAAAGAGAAGAAAACTCCAAGTTTTAAGTACATGATATTAACCTTTAATGAGCAACAAAGAATTTTAAAACAGGTCCTCATTCAGAAGGAATGAAAAAAGGCGAAAAACTTTTTTACCAGTAAGATCGATCGTAATCTTCTCTTAAAAGCGTTAAATCACTTTGAATAAGACGTACAATTTTCGCGGAAGGAAGGGGGAGGGATGACCTTTATGTCCCGTGCACCTGAGAGGAGGAATTCGCGCGGCGCTCGTCGCGCGCCGCGGCTCGCGAGATTTGTTGCAGCACTTGCAGCAGCCGCAGCAGCATGCGACTACTACCGCTGCTGCTGGCACAGCCTTGACATTGGTCACGTTGCATTTGCTTCGCGGAAGGTTCCCGAGTAAGACGCGTCCGACTGCCCACGGCCCCGACGTTTATTGGCGGACGTCGAAATGTCGCGTTATAACAAAACGGGCGTCGTTGTTTCGGCTCCACGCGCGAACACCCGCGACGAAATAATTCCGCCCCAAAATATTAACAAAACAGCGTTTTAACGAATACAACAGGGCACTTAATGAGTAACTTCTCTTTTTCTCTTTTTGAAACGCGCGGCCGCGAAGAATGACGATGTATCCTATTTCTTTAAGCGTAAAATTGTTGGAAACTTTCCGATCCGGGAGCGACTTAACTTATCATTGTTCTCTTTAACGTGTTATGAATACGGCATTCGCCTTTAACCCTTGTATGAATGACACACTGCGCAGTTACATCGATTACGTAATAGATTGTTTCACCTGATATCGAATAGATGACGTCGATCTTATCTTCTACATATTTTATTCATGCGTGTTTACTGTAAATCCCGTAAATGCCGAGTCGACAATAGACAGCGCGTTTCGGAAGAATCGATTAATTTTAATGATACATTCTTTGACAAAACTTTTAGAGTCGATTCTCGCGTAATTAAAATTCCGGAGCGCGAGTTTAGAGTGACGAGCGATTGTAAATGAAGAGTTTTCTGCGAACTAGTAGATTGGCAGTTAAGTGTGAAAAATTTAATTCTCTTTCGTTTATATAGAGTTGAGTATAAAAAGTAGCAAGAAATAGCTTTCATCGAAATCTCTTTGATGAATAACCTATTCATCACACACACGTTTATCTTTCCACAAATATCATATTGTATTATATTATAACTAATAATTGTCCCATCGAGTTTCATGTCGGTCTGACAGGAATTAATTAGGCCATTGCGCAAAACCATAAAATTGTTTTTAGCTCATTTGACAGTGAGTATTCAATTCCTCACAGTAGCAAACACGTGATGCCGATACCGATCGATAACGTTGTGTGAATAGCAATATTAATCGCGACGTTCGATATCGGTCCGATAATTAGCACGCAACTCTCGTCTCTGCGCTTTTGCTAGCTGATACAATTCATAGTTTTGCTTTATATTAAATAATGACAATAATATAGCAATTGCGTAAATGTCATTATTAATATATCGAACGTAATATTTCGGTGATTTAAAATATAAATAGTTTTCTTTAGATGTTTCAATATTATTGTATTAATATTTACATTACTTAAATATTATAAATTGTCATGAGTATCGATAAATAACATCCTGATGTTAAAGAATATAATTTTCTCCTATTTATTGCAAGTCAGTTGTGATACCATCAGACTCCTATTTACCTAATATAAAATATTTTTATTTATTTATATTTACAAACATTTAAAGTACGTGATGAACAATATTAAAATGTATACTTTTAAAAACTTTTATTTCTAACCGATTCGTACATATCGGGGATATTTAAAGATCCCTGCTACATTTAATATCAATATATTTTTAACGATATTTCTGACAAAAATCGTACTGACGATATTTGAATATAATTAAACGGAAACTGATATCTTCTTTCAAGATCGAACGTCTCTATTTGGAATTCTTTCGCGGGAAATTCTCATCCGTGTTCATACGAATCAATCTCGTGCTGACGTGATGTCCCCGGCGCCGCAGTTCGTCCTCCTTCCTCGCCCTCGCTAAGCTAAAGAAAAAAGTCACCCTCGTAAAATCGATCCGGGTCTCTCTGCGGGGACTACCAGAGAGGCACCAGACATCTACGACCCGTCGTCGCCGTCGTCGCCGTCGTCGCCCTCGCTGTCGTCGGATTGACGTAGTCGGCAGGGCGCGAACAGAGTCGCGCATTGTACTGGACTCGAGTGCACATCTCTGACTTCAAAGCGCTGGAAATGGTTAAGCGATAATAATAACAGTACAAATTTTTGGAATAGTTTATACCACGCGCACGAGCAGGGAGCAAGACGGCGAGAGGGAGGGGGGGAGGAGGGGGATCGGCGAGTCCAAAGGGGGGAGAGGGGAGGAATAGGGGACGAAGGAAGAAGAAGAGGCGGCGGAAGGAGAGCAGGCAGAAAGAAAGAGGGAAGAGGAAGAAGAAGGAGCAGAGAACGGAGACGAGAGAGAAGTGAGAGCGAGTTGAGGGAGACGAGACGAGATGATACGGAGAGGCGCTCCGTGCCCTCGTACACGAACGGTCGATGAGAATGCTCGGTGGGGGCGGACGAGGAGGAACAGGGAGCAGGAGCAGGATGAGAGTGCGGGAAGGGAAGAGGAGGGTGAGGTCGAGACGCGCGAAAGGAGCCGCCGATAGAGAAGGATAGGAAGCGGCCGCTGATAGAAGGAAGAGGAAAGAAAGGACATGAGACTGTGGGAGGGTGGCCGTGGAGCAGGGGACTCTCGCGATCGCGCGCGCGCGCGAGCGCGTGGCGAGGGAGACGAGGGGGCGAGAGAAGCCGTCGGGTGTGAGAAGGCGTGAGGGGGAGCACGGCGGGAGGGAGGGAGGCAAAACGAGGAGGCGGAGGGCAAGCCGGTGAGAAGCGCAAAGGGGGAGCCAAGTGAAGCCAAGTGAAGTGAAGTGGGGCCGCGGGACGGACGCGGTGGCATTGACCCCGTATAGTAAGTAAGGTAATGTGAACAGCTAGCGCGGCTCCTCTCTCGCTCTCTTCTTTCCCCCTCCTTCACCGTGTCTTTCTTTCCACCTCCGTCACTCTCGCCGCCTGTCTTTCTCATCTTTCTCTCTTTCCTCTCTACTCCGGCCAAAGGGTTCCCATCGGGATATTGTTCGGCTCGTGGGTACGGGAGGGTGACCTCAGGGTGGACAGCGATCTCGAGAATCGTTTATCGAACGGCTGGGTCGAAAGTAGTTCGCCGGATCGATATCGATTCCGCTCTGCGTTCCTAAGCGCGGGCGCAAGCGTATGCGCGTGCACGCGAGCGGCTATGGGGATCACGATCGTTCCGCGAACGCGACACGTAAATTCGGAACGATCTCTCGATGCGAGTTAAGATGACCTTGGACGTCGGTGAAGAAACGCATGCAGGCGTCACATTCGCGTTCCATTGTTCCCCTCCGCGGTGGCGAACGGTTCTCACAGGATATCGCTCATTTCGTCGTAGGGAATCCAGACCGGGAGCTGACCTTCGTGCATTTTCACGGCATCATCACTCATATCGTAAATCGCGCGATTCCCACCGAAAAATCAATTGCGCTACATGGATTTCATAAATCAGGTAGAACAACATAGAGAGGGATTGACCTTGACTCTATATTGCGGAAATATTCTTATTCCCACTCAGTGACGAGTGATTCTCACGAAATGCATCGGTTGCACAGTCACGCGTGTTAAACTTTCAAAACGATTATCTGCATGGTATCATTTGATTTTTATAAAAAGAGACATCTTCAATTAATATTCTGACATATATTATATTGGAGCAAAACTCTATAATTTTTTAACGCATATATCTTTTTATTTACTTATTTTATTCGGCGATTCTAAAAATCACAGCAATTGTCTGAGTCATCCCGGTTAATAAGAAATAGAAATGTGAATCACCGATCTTTCTTGATTGCCACGAATCTTCGGAAGGACATCGAACGACCTCGGAAAATATCAGGGCAGCGTTAGCCCGTTCGATGACCTTCGACCGAGCAGCAACGAGCAGACCATTTAGCATGCAGAAAGTCAATTTGGACAGTATTACCTCTACATTATTAAATGGCTCGCTGATGTTAAACATCATTGAGAATTGTATAGAGCTCGATACTCCAACATTTCGAAAGTAAAAAATCGGCGCGATGATAAACTCATTGTTCTCAAATATAAGTAATATCAACTGGAGAGAAAAACGCCATTTACAGTCTAAACTAGATTTTGATAGCCTAATAATAATATTGTGTAAATTTTGTATACTTTTTCCAAACTCAGTAAACTGCGCGGCGATTTTTATCGGCCGTTTTTCTTTCTAATTGATTGTACATCATAACGGTCTTGTTTCATTTATTATAAATAACATTATTCTAAAACATAATTTTTTTTCTCTTATTCGAATCAACATTTTCGAGTATAATTTTGAACACTAAAGAACTTTCTTATTGCATATCTCGTATAAAAATAACTCTCATTAATATAATGTAAAATGTCAATGTAAATGTTAACAATAAGAGCAAAAGTAAAATAGATACAAGTGTGATCAAAGGAATCGGAGATTGGTATCAAATGACACGCTAGTCGCTGCTATAAGCGTATCAGCGATCTTTGTGCGCGGCACAACCTCGAACTTTCCATCCGTGGGACTCCGTTTTCGCGATCGCCGAGTGACACTCTCGAATGCGAATGCGACTCTCGGCGGAAGTTTCCCACGAGACTATCCCGCTCACGGAGGGAAACACCACGTGACCGACGGTAACTTTACAACCGGTACTTAATCCACGCTCGTCCTAAATCGTTAACAACGTCACGCGAATGTAATGTGTCATCCGGAACGTGTAAGCTACTAAAGCGTCAATGTCACGCGACGTTTTGAAATTAATGGTACAGGAATACTTATCTATATTAAAACCTCTCTACGCCTCGTATATTGAATAATTACCGAATTGAATAATTCTAACTTTCGTATTCTGTCAAAGTATGGAAATCGACCGTGGACCTATTCCTCGCGTCTTTTCATTCCAATCGGGTTAACAGAATAACGGATTAACAGAAGCGTTATAACCGCATTATATAAGGAATTAATAAAATTTCTTTTTAATGATGCACAATGAATTTTCATTATGCATGTATATGTAAAATAAGAATTTAAATTTTAAAGAATTATTACAACAGTAAATAATAAAAAATAAGCCTTGAGCTGCATAATTTCTGGTTCTTATAACAGGATAAAAAGATGAATTTTGTCAGAATCTTTACATACTCATGTCAGAATCTTTACACGTGCAGCTTATATTGAAAAAAGTGATGTAGTTCGGTCTTGAAACAATATAAATGTCAAGGCTGAACATGACGCGGTTGGATGTGACACGCGTCAATTTCAGCGAATTTTCACGCTGAACTTGCACCCCTTTCGACTTATAAAACGGCTTGATATCCGCGTCTCAGGAGCGCGACCGGCAACGGGACCGATCGCACCGGCATGCGATGTTGTACCCGTCGTGGTGGTCATCGTCGTCCTCCGAGTGCACGATTCGTGCATTAAACGCGGCCGCGAAAGACACGGGGGGACGAGAAACGAATAGCACTGACCGCGGGGCGAACGTTCCGCGCAAGTAACGCATACCGGTACACTTGCGTCGCTATCGCCGGTGCGTGTACGCACACGCACGCACGCACGCACGCACGCGGGAGACGCGCGCCGGCAGATGCGTCCTTACGAGCGAATGATGCATGCGTCACGTGCGAGCGGCACCGCGATGCGCATACCAGGAAGAATCTCGCCGGGCCGCGGGAGCGCAGTTCGCGGCTGCGTTCGCCGACCAGCGAAGCCCACGGTGCACGTACGATACAATGCAAGGTGTACGACACCCGCGGTCGCCGTTCGAGATATTCCGGAGGTCGAGCGAAATCGAGGAGCCTGATGCGAGTATCAGGTAGTTCCATTAACTCGTTAAGGAACATCCGTGCCTTCAAATTATCCTGCTAATTGTACCGTGACTCTATTTTACCGCGAGGTATCGGAGGCGACTTACAAATTCCCCGTATAACGAGCACGCGACAAAAGAAAGCAGATTTTTTTTCTCTCGAAAGAACCGTGAATTATTCTAGTCTAGTCCAAGTTAAATTTAGTCGAACTTGGACCTTATGTCGGACTTATCATCATAATATTTATTGGCTAAATAATCTAAGCTAATTATCAGAAACTATGTTACTTTTAATTCGTTCGATAATTTTTTTATCTCTTTCCTATTGCGTTCATGTTGTCAGCTATATATTTTACAAGAAAAAACATTTTTATATGAAAATCCCATTTTAAATATTGTATATTTAGGCTAAATATATCTCGCTCTTAATATCTCATTTGTGCAAAAAACAACTCTTTAAACATTTTATTTAAAAACGCGCATGTGATAAAACTATAAACGTCGTTAAAATTTTATTTCTGGATATTTTACAGCTGCAAAACCTTCTTGCAGAAGATACCGGTACAACAGTTCGTGCCTCGAACCAAAGTTCCGGTATGCAAACTAGCGGACAGTTAGTTAGTAGCGACGCAGTCGCGGACTCGACATTGCTCGGCGTTGCTTAAAATCACCGGGTTCGACACGCCGGCGCGGCGTTTTACGATGCGTTCGAAATCTTACGCGTCGCCTCCGTCGGACTTTCACTTTGTTCTTTCTAGAAGTGCGCGGCCGTATATCCGATTGTTCGGATTTCAATAACCCCGCGCTTACGTGGCGGCCGAAACGTACGGTCGGAACGCGTATTAGCGTATAGCGAGGCGCACGCGTGTATGTGTATGTGTGTTGGGTGTGTGTGTGTGTGTGTGTGTGTGTGAGTCGCGCGGAATGATGTAACCGCGTTCCACGCTCTATGTGACCGCTTGAGACAGCAGGGGTGGTCAACGAGTCGGTCGTGATTGACCGGTCGGCTGATCTCGAGTCTCAAAGCGACTTTCAGCTGCGTGAACACTTTGTATACTTTTACACACCTGCCGTCACGTCGCGCGACTATTATATTTTTTAAGATATCCTGCTAAATGATATTTCGATAGAGTTAATTTCAATTTAATAAAAATTTGACTTAGAAAAATCAATTCTAGATTTATAAAGAAACTTATTGTCGATATTAAGAGGTCGTGGATTGTCAATTTTTTAAATGCACATAAAATTTTTAAATTTTAACGTTAAATATACTGACCTTGTTAAGAGTTAATTAATTATTCTTATTAAAAAAATGTAAGATTTGATAAAAGAAAAAGATTAACGGAAAGATTTATTTATTATAGAGTTATCTGATAAATATTAAAATCAGCTCGTTGGGATTATTTCTAGCTCGAAACGTATGTGTGAGATTTCTCTCAGGCATGCGCACCCAATCGTGCGCGTACGGGAACGTCACATCTCTCTCTCGCGCTTATCTATTATTATATCACTGGCACATTATAATTCTGATATGGCCGCGATCGTTATTGGCCGCGCTTATCTGAAACGAGCGCGCGCAAGAGATGTCGCGTGTCACGGAGCCGTCTCGGGGATATATTCCCGCGCCGCCTTCCGCTCGTCGTAACGTAAATGGCGCGGCGAAGAGAACGTGGCGTAAAACGGAGAACGCGCGCGCGAGAGACGAACGAGAGCGCGCGTTGGTAACTTTCTCGGGAACATTCGGACCGGAGAGGACCGTAACGCGCGCGCCGCTGCTGTTCCCGACGAGTTTACGATACGATAACGCCACGAGGGGACACGTGGATTAGCCCGTAAGCTGCCGCGTTTATCAGCCCCGGCATGGAAAATCGAGACATCCGGCAAGGACGGCCGGAGAAACCGTGTTCGACTTGGAAATTTAAAGAACGGGCCGGCCGGCGCACACGCGCGGCCCGCCCGCACCTGTGTACCTATATACACGTAGCCAAGTATCGATGGCCGCGCACACACATACACACACACACGCACACACGCTATCGGCTACGGCGCAACCTTGAGGATCGAGAGTATATCTGCACGCGTGCGCGCGCCGCGAGGATAATAACTCTGCTCCTCTCGTCTCCTCGTTAATTCCCGCCGCGTCCTTAAATCGCGCCTCTTTTTTCACGAGAAAACTCGATCGACGCACGTGTACGCACATGTACGTACGGAGAGAACGCACCCATACGCCGCTCGATCGATTCTACATTATTCCGAACGGAGACATTTATGCTGCGCTAATAGATCCCTGAATTAAGCTCGCCGCCGATGTCGATGTAAATAATATGCGGTCAGTAATTAATTTGGGAACGGGCACCTGATTTCTTTTTGCATAAATGGTCACTTGGAGTGATTTTTACACCCCAATTGCATAGTTTTGATTGTTCTATAATTTATTAGTATATTTGAGGACAATAATGTATATAAATTTACTCAACACTTTCTGAAAAAAGTAAAAAGACGCCAAAAAAATATTTAAAAAAACGAAAGAAGCATATTAAAATTACTGTGACGTGAGCTTTATTTTTTTCAATACTGGGTACAAATCATCCCAGGCGTCCGTTCCCAGGTTGTTAAATTAACTAAGTGTCAAAATGATCCATTCTTCTTTATCTCAAATTATCGAACGTAGTGATATTTGAGTGATGTTACTATTATTTGATTTCGATTGCGATATTATTGTCTCGTTTACCGTCGCGATATCGCTGCGAAAGGTTATTACTCCGATTTAAAAGTAAATGGGAAGATTCGGGATACATTATGCGACGCGAGTGTCCCACGTATCCGCCGTTCTGCCCACGGATCGGAGAAAACGTTGTCACGTGGCGTCACATCGCGTTTCGACCTGAGTCTTTCCCCTCCTCCCCCTCCGCCGTCGTACTCCGGAGGGAGCCTGACTCCGTGAGGTCGAGGAATTTAATAACGGACGAGGTCGAGTTGCGCGCCGGCCGCGGCGCGCGCGCGTGCTCCTCCGAAGAAGAACGGAGCGCTTCGTGTTGGTGACCAGCGGAGGTTGCGCTCATTCATAGGAATTTTACAGGTTGTCAGGCAGGTTTGACCGGCCTTTGTCATGAGGAGCGACGCCATCCGAAGAGAGAGAGAGACGGGAGAGGAGAAGATATCCGTCTCTTCTCTCTAGCTGAAGCGCGGCGACCGAATCACACAGATGAATTTAGACGTCGTCGCGCATACCTACGCATTACCCTATACCCACCTACGTATCTTTATCTATCTGCGGTAGACACGATAGACTCCCGAGGCGACCTATGCGAGTTTCACCTCCGCGGTTGTTCCACCGCCGGCGCGCGGCGCCGCCGATCGATTCCGGCTGATCAGGGTTTTAGCGCACCTTTGTTGTGACATACGAGAGTAGAGCGGAGCGACGGCGCGGCGGTGGTTTCGCCGGAGTGGAGTGCGCTCGCATTCGTGAGAAAGAGAAAGACACGGTCGGGCGACCATGAGGATCAGTAGCGAATCAAATAAGATAATCGCGTCGTTCGGGCTTCGCCCGCTTCGTACATGCGGACGATACGTACTGCACCGATGGAGAAGTCAGTCACTGTATGGAAATAGAGACCTATATCCTTACCGCACGTTCGCTCACTCACGGCGCTATAGATTAGCCTAATTCTGATTGTGAGTTTCGCTCGCTAAATATGAAGATCGCGCGATACGAGGTGAGACAGGCGTATTGAGAAGCGAATGTCCGCGCTGAAAATACGAAGTTCAACTATATCGATAGATCGATACTTTGCATATTGATCAATGTCACG
Source organism: Temnothorax longispinosus (assembly GCF_030848805.1). Classification (NCBI taxonomy): domain Eukaryota; kingdom Metazoa; phylum Arthropoda; class Insecta; order Hymenoptera; family Formicidae; genus Temnothorax; species Temnothorax longispinosus. The sequence goes on from NC_092360.1 coordinate 8,158,023, forward strand.
TTGTCGAAGAAAATATCTGAAGCATAGCATTTTTTGAACATTGATATGACGGTTTTAAAGTAAATATTTTTTTCTTTCTCTCGTAATATTTTCAAATTTTATATATAGAATACCAAAAAAACTAAAAAATATATAAATAGAATGCAAGAATTGCTTTTCCCTTAACTGCTAATTTTTTTGCTTATTATTTTAATAAAAAATTACTATTGTTTATATATATTATATATATTATTTAAAAATCCTGTATATATTATTAATTTGTTCATTAATTATTATATGTGTATATATATACATATGCGTATACATGCTATTAATTTACTTTAATTTTTAAAATTTTGCTTGAAGAAACAAGTTTTTTTTTTAATATATCACGATGATGTATGCTTGTTATTATCGCTGCGATATTGGGAACGTAACAATACTTTAAAAGCGGAACTATCGATATTTCGGTAGCACCGCCTTATCGTTAACATCCTATGCGAACGCAGGTTACCATTCCGCTGTCCGATTTGACGACCGACGCGGAACCACAGGAATCTCTCCGTTTAGAAGCAATCATCGTGCGCGATTGTGTGCGTGCAACGTGATACATATGCGGCCCGGTCAATTTCATTCGCCGTAAGATCCGCGAATTTTTAACTGTCGAGATGCGGAGACTGTGTGCGTCCGACAGCAAACAAAAATATTCGTACATACCGGCGCTACTGGCGCGATAAGCAACCGGAAAGGTGAACTGCGCATAAATTTCGAGGCGTGATACGATACGAATAATTTAGACAGCGTCCATACGTTGTTCGTCGCGAATATTAACGCGCGATAACGCTACAAAGAAATAACGCGGAAATAACTCCGTCCGTTCCGAATAGTTCGCTCGGAAATTGTCACCGGTACAAAAATCTCTCGTCAAATGTTGCAAATCTGAAAAATTTTCGCTAAAGCATCGTAGGAATTCCCGATAACGCGGGGGTCGGCGTTAAATTAACACGCGTAAGTGTCGAAATCGCCGACGTTTTTTAATCTCCCACGTTTCCGCCACCGCGCACCGGTGGTGCCGGCCGGTGCGACAAAGTTAAGGACGATAATCGGCTCGGCATCGATACGCGGTATACCTGCTCGCGTACGCTACACGTGCGTGCGCGTCATACAGTCGTATACAGGGACATACGGCACAGCAACGATATCTCGCGGATATCGTGTAGGACTTGCGAACCGCTCTTTTATCCGGGGCGCAATTGAGTCAACGGCCTTTCGAAAGAGAAAGAGAAAGAGGGAGAGAGAGAAGTAACGGTATACGATTATTACTCCTACCGAGTCTATACTCACGAAACTGAAACATTCGCGCGCGTTCCGCACAGCGCCGGCTTATGGATATGCGGACTATATAGGCATCGCTTTACGGGCGCGGTGACAGATCAGCGCCTTTTAAGCGACTCGCGGAGTGAAACGAGACGGATACGCGTGACCGTAAATATATGACCGAGATATCATCCGAATACTCGAAACAGAAAATTGCGATGACTTCGCGACTACTGCGAGTGATCTTTCTTTTTTTAAATGAGAAACATTGATGTCTGACATTGAATCTCGACGAGAGAAGAGAGGCCAATCCGTGCTGCAAATGTCTAAATTTAAATTAATTATCTCACTGAATAAATCTCATTCACGATAAATCAAGTTTTGCTAAATCCGTGCGTTAACATATTAGTCCGAATTGAATTTTTGTCAAGGCACAATCACGCTGAAGATTAAAAGCACCGCTGTAGCCAAACTGAAACCAATTGGCCAAAAAGCGAAATTTGGATAAACACTTGTTGGAAAAGAAACTGAACAGTCATCACGAAATAGAACAAGATTAAAGACCTAAGAATGTTGGCAGGATCTGCGTGATGTACAAGTCATCGTGGCGAGGCGGAATTTTCTGATAAATATTGCTATCGACATATATATTGGTATGATATCGATATACGCTCAGGTGTTTAATAAGCTTTGAGAGGCGTGTAGAAAAGAATCTTTACGTAGGAACGCGCTACTTTCACGAATCGCGTGGAAGAAGCCTCGATAAAACCGCACATCCACGTAAAGCAAATAAACCAAAAAATAACGAGTCTTTCATGTAGACTATGTGAGTTATGAGAGTTATTACAGATACATGCCTCCGCACAGGATATAACATGGCAGTTCGGTCCGCTTGGCAAGTATATACCGTTTTAGTTGAGCCATCGCCCGAGTCATGGTATTGTTATCCCCGTTGTATGACCGTAGACAACGCCGCGATAGCCGATGACTGCGAGCAGCCGCAGAGCGAAAGGGGAAATGCTCTCAAACTGCGCGGAAAAAAAAGAGAAATCGACGGCTAGATGAGAGATCGATGTCCTATAAAGAGAAATATCTGCTGCCCGAGAGCGGCTCGGTGCGGCGGCGGCGGCGTTTTTCATTCGTCATCATATCGTGCTCGTGCGACCTATCTTTCATTTTCCAATTTTTGAATAAAGAGCTACTTCTTTTTTTAACCTGACGAATTAACACGTTTCGACGGAGCTTTTAATCGGAAAATAATACTTGCAGCTTGGTTATTTCACGTTGAATATTTTATCCCCGTTAGTTTTCATATATATAATGCAAGCTATTTCAATTATTTATATATCGTGCATAATTGTAGTAGTTGATTTTGTACTAGTATCTAAATATTTACTATGTTTACTATAGTGTGATTGACAACTCACGGAGTCGATGAATAATGACTAATTGTAAGTCACTTTTCCAATTATTATTTTGCATGCGTTAATAAATATGCATTAGCACTTGAAAATTTCTCTCACTTATAATAAGAATTGATACTCAATGAGAATGTAATAAATAATCTGTAATGCCTATTTCAATGCGCAATTTTCGCTATTAAAATCTGCCAGCAATTCGAACATTGAACTCATATAAAAAAAATGTCCGAAATGCGCGTAATCGAATTTCGTCGATAATCGAGTCGCATGAAAATCCCGCAAAACGCACGCTTGCCGAATAAAAGAAACGCAATAATAATAGTATCAGTAGCATAATAGTATCACACTTCGATGTTCGATCCTTTTGAAATCGTGAATGAAATACGCTCATAATCTTCCGCGCCTTTATTCTTTCGGCCGCGCCGCGCCGCGCGCACGCCCCCAGAACGAGGAACGCATTCCACGGCCGCGTCCGCGTCGTCCGCCGACGATCTGCATTCGCAGAAAAGGACGAGGCAGCCGAGGAAGCGAGCAAAACGAATTAGCATCCCGATCGTCCCAAGCTTCTCCATACGGTCGTTCCCTTACGGCCTTACGGTCCCCCACCCACTATCCCTGCGGTGTGTCGGAGGAAGGTATGTACAGTTTCTTCTTATGTACACGCGAGAGAACATACGAGGCGGATTCGCGCAAGCAATCACATAAATCACGTGGTTCCGAACGGCTCATGAACGATTTCTATAGATGGTAATAATATGCCGAACGCCAATATCGTCGATGCCGCGTTGAGGATTTAAATAAGGTGTGGGTTGTTCACGACGGGAGGGGGGGTATATCTTAATGTATACAGGGTGTTCTAAGTGCCGCACGCACTTTCTTTGTACGTATGAATCTTTGATTAATCTGGTATCAATTTATTCCGGACGATTTCATTGGACCAGGAGGATCGTGTGCCGCATTTCGTATCGTATATAGCATTGATACGGGAATCACGTCCCGCATATTTCGAACAGTCGCACGGGGAATAGCATCACATTCCCCCAGCATGTTTAGGGGATGGTTGCATGTAGCTAGAACCAAAGCTACGGCTATAGTTAGTGCCAAGTCTGAAAACTAGAGTTAGTTTCTCTACCTGGGATTATAATCCACGTAGACAACTGTTTACTATTGTAGTATTATGAGACTGGCTAACCCAGTCTGTCAACTGTTTCTAAAGTAGTTAACCTAACCAGTTAAATCTCGATCGTTCTCCATACTTTTCAAGTAGCAATAATATCTGTTATTTTATTCTCTTAAATAATTTTTTTCTTAATTGCTTGCATTTATTGCTAACGGAAAGAATTATCAGAAACATTCTCATACAGACACCATACGCGTGTTATTTCATTGTGAAAGATTTGCGACCCTTGCGAGCGAGTAGTTCGGATACGAATTCGACGTCCGCGTGTTCCACTTTATAGGTGGCAAAATGTGAAGTAAGCGTCGATGTGAATGCATATACTTACGTTGAAAGACGGATCCGAATGCATATTTACCTACGAAAACTCGCTGCATATTCAAAAACAGTATATTCGAAGGTTTCGCACGAGAGATTCATACGTTTCGTGATTTTTTTATAGAACTCGCACTAAATTTTCCATTTGTTTACTCGCAGACTCAGTATTTCAGGGAGCGACAGGCTCCACGATATTTTCTCATTAAAACGTGATATCAATCATAATTGCGCTTCTCAGGAATATCAGATGAATCTTTCGAAATTTTTTTAAAGACTGCCTATTCTCTAAAATTATGTAACCCACTAATGGAAATCTTTATGTTCAATAGTTGTTGAATATTTACGATCAGACACATTTTTCGAATTATTTATCCAATTCTTGGATGCTCCTATAAAGGTCCTGTGTCTACGATGCTAGAACTTGGTCCAAGTTCTCAGACCGAGGAAAAGTTACTGAAACTTGGATCGTGGACACACTAAACTTGGATGCAAAACTGGTGTGTCCACGATCCAAGTTTCAGTGACTTTTCCTCGGTCCGAGAACTTGGACCAGGTTCTAGCATCGTAGACACAGACCTTAAGAAATATTTCGGATTCAAGTAATTTATGGATATCAATCGTATTCATGATATTCAAATGAGCAAGCCGAGGTATAATATATATATATTTGTATCGTGCCCTCTCAATTCGTCTGTGAGCACCGAACGATAAGCAGACGCAAGTTCGACGATTCTCCCTAGGAACACTTGCTGGTAGATAAATGCTCGACTGATACACACCGATTTTATGTGTGTATTCGTTCGTTCGATATGTACACTCGCGCACGAGCACTGCAAGAATGCGCGTCGACGGTCTATCTACATGAAAACGAGAGATTTATTGACTACGTTAATATATCTCAAGTTCCACGACAGTTTAATGAATATGAATTTTTTTTACGGAAAAAATTATCCGAAGAAAAAAGATTCTTCTCTGTGAAAATATATAAATTAGAGAACTTGCAGAGAAATACATTTCGCGCGCGGAACATCGGCGGCTATTTTTAGTTGCTTAAAATGCGCACCTTAATTATTAAAATTTTATAATTTTATAAAATTTTTCCATGTCGGTCCATATATATTATCATATATATTCTCGTCCGAAGAGTTAATATTACATATTGCACAATAGTTAACCAACCGATATTCCAACGTATCCGCCCGTCGCGTTATTAATACCCTCCCGACAATTCCGGCCCGACTTCTCTCTCGTAATTCCGATCAGCCGCGGCAGCTATGCGTCTACTTGCAAGTATAAAAACAACATCACCTAAAATAAAACTCTCAACTATCCTGTTGTGAAGTTCGTAAAATCAAAGAGTTTCATTAAACGATACAACGCACACGCTTGACTAGAGTCGCGCCGATAGATAATCGACTTGACATCACGTGCCGTATAATTAAAGTTTTCTTCGCCTTGATATATTTTTCGTAGAGATATTAACGACGAACGGTGAACAGCTAAACATTAGAATTGAGGCTCCAAGCTCTTTATTATTTATCAGTAATTATGGAGCATAGATTATATTTACCATTTCTGTTTCAAATTCTTGCATTAAGAAGAAAGAAGAGAATTAAGATTCGACTCTCATAGGTCCATTTGTTTTCTATGACAAATTCGTGAGTATAATCCAATCACATCAATCGAGAAAGCAAGGATAAATACTTTAAATATCTTTCTCCTTCTGAAATCTTCACGAGTTCCATTAAATGATACGACGCATGCTCGACAAAAGTCGCGATAGACAATTGATTTGACTTGCGGGCTAAATCCTTTTGCCAACATTGGTCAGATAAACGCAGTTCCATTGCAATTCCGATAGATCCGTCGGCTAAATTCGCTCGAGCAGAAGAAACTGCCGCGAGAATTAAGAGACGCACAACGGAGCGAACTTGTATCCTCGCGCGGCTGCGATCGGTGACGCGCGTACACGCGCCGGGATTTCTCCTCGCCCTTACCCTGTGGCGTGGCTCGCTTGCGTTTGGTCGGAGGTCGGCCGGCCGGCCGGCGTCAGACAGGGACGTCAGCGACCCCGCTCCTCGACCTCCGCCTAAGCGAGAGAGCCACCTACACGGCTCTCACACCTACTCGGAGCACTTACATGTCCATGCAGCCGCCGCAGCCGGGGGAACGTGCTCTCCGCACGGACGAACCGCACCGGAGACCACTACCTAACGGGCCGAGCGTCTGTCGGCGACGCACTACTACTAACATCAATGACACGCACAATGATATGTAGATGTCCTTATACGTATGTGTGCATATATACATATATGAAAATTTGCATCATTGAAGTTATTCATGTGTATGTGTGTGTGCGCGCCTGTGTAATATACATGTCTACAATCCCTAATGATACGAATTTATATATAAATAAATATATTTCTCTTTATACGTATATATAAAGAAAACATGTATACATAACGTGTTTGTGTATATATGTAATTTTATATACACACTATTAGAAATAAAATATGTATTTAAGCACAAGATGCTAGAATTAGAAACTTGTAAACATCCTTTATATCCAGATTTAATTTGTACATTATTGCCTCTTAAGTCTACTAGTCCCTAATTACGTACTAAAATTAATTACGCGTACGTTAAATAAATCTCCCGCGACAGAATCTCGTTGTGTCAAAAATACGATCTTCTCATGAAAGCGGCGATGCGGTTTTCCAGATTGTTGCGCCCATCGCACAACTATCAGCATATTCCCATAAAACCAAACGACACACGAGTCGTATAAGTGACCTACCTTACTCCGTTTTCTCCGCCGCTATCAAACTTCAGACCTCTCGTTAAACTACGGATACCGGCGCGAGGAAAGAGGCGAAAGAGAAGGACCCCTCGTCCATACCTCGCGATTTTCCTCGCGGAACCAGCTCCGTACAGCAGGATTCTGCGGAGGTGAGCGGATGAGAAAAATTACTTGCGGACGTGAGGATTATTTGTAGAATCGTAAACGGCCGGCGTCGGCTACGTTCCTCCGGTGTGTTCTGCGTCCGATGCCTATCATCCATTCGTTGTCTCCGACCATAATACGACGCGGGCGACGCGCACCGCCGCTCCATCATATACACGGCACGCCGGGAATCCGCGGATATTACGGCGCGATATTTACCACCGTGAATGCCGAATAGCGGCATATATTATCGCGACCCCGTAGCTGGGGCCCCGGTACGGACGCTTCGCGGGCCGAATGGCGAGGTAACCCGCGCCATTCGGTCGCCGCGTCCGAGCATGTCTTTTACGTTCCTCCGGCCGCACCGCACCGGTGCGGTGCAGGCTCGCCTCGCTATCAGCTCGGTCTAGAAAACTATCGATAAGGAGTGTTGCCCCGAGGATGGGCGGAATGTGGCGGAAACCCGCGTGTCTGTATATATAAGATACATATTAGATAGAGGGAGAAAAGGAGAAATTCCGGAGTCGGCAATAGCTTGTTAAATATACAATGAAGCACGGCGGGGGAAAATGCGATTTTTTTAGGGTGCAAAATGAGGGTAGTCGCACCGATGCTCCGATCCTAAGAGGTCTGAGTTCCGTATGCGGGAAAACTTTCCTTCCAACGTTTTGATACCGATATAGAGCGGTATAAATATTTTATCAGAATTCTAATCGCTGCGTTTATGTACTGACCCTGCGAGTAGCAATATTAACACACGGCTTTTAAGAGAACTCGGTTTATACAAGGGGGAGCGATATCTGGATTGCGGACGCTTATAATACGATCCCTAAACAATAGGCACACATGGAGCAAGTAGTAAGATGATTCATGGTCGCAGAATCAACGGCGGCCTTGACAGACGCCAGAATGAAAATTGATCCGCGTCGAGACTCCCTCCCTGTATCGTAACACAATCACGTATGATTATTCACTCAAGGGTGTTCAAACTTGGAAGCTTCACCGATTTAGAGGATATTTGGAGTTTTATTCAATTATATACGGATAAAAAGTATACGCTAACAAAGATTATGAAATAGGGTTGCTTTTATAACATTCTATTAGGTTTTTTAAATATTATTATATTATTAATTTTCAACAATAATTATGATAAGTATAATAATATTTTTGTAACAATTATTATAAAATTTTATATGTAATATAAAAAAATTTAAAAATACATATTTTTTATAAGTTGTCACATTTTATTATATTTATTATTAGCGCAAGTAAAATTTCTCTCTCTCTCTCTCTCTCTCTCTTTCATAGCTAGGAAGCTATAAATCACACGTATAAAGGTACGTGGAAGGCAAGAATATATTCTTTCTGACACGGTAAGTCAAGTTTCACATAAAGTGACATTAATGAACTTTTATTGCGGAGTTGCACCCTTTAAAGTCAATTGGAGAGAGTTTCTCTCGCTATATATCCGCCCAATTACATAAAGTAACTGTATAAAGTTTGTCCCGGATTATCTCTATATGTTGCATATTGGTACATCCTCATATATAATCGTCATCTTGAAAGTCGGATGCCATCCTGATTAATCCGGGCATTCCAGCTTTCAAGATGACGCCTACGGGTGGCCGTCGCCTAAGAGCTATCAATAAACATAGAGGAGGGATACATTTTCCTCTCGATCCTTCTCGGCGTCTCTCCCTCGGCGCCCTTAAGGACAACTCGTGGCGAGTAGCGAGTCCTGACAGGTTTTCGGGCAGATCTCTCTCTGTGTCTGCGTATCGGTATCTATATTGGGTGGACTTACGCGCTCGTTTGCAGATATGCCAAGCATGTAAGGTCTCTAACGTTGAAACGCCGATCGTCCGGACAAGACGAGTGGGAGGAAGGGCACTTCTCTCCGCGGGTCGTAGAAAGATAGAGAGAGAGAGAAGAGAGAAAGAGTGAAAGAAAGGACGGGCTGGGAGGAGGGGAGAGAGGGCGAACGAGGCGAGAGGTGGGAGGAATCGAGAGACAAGGGGGGCTATGAGAAGGAAGGAACGAGGGGACGGAGAGGCAGAGAGGCCCTACTTCTCCGGTCCATGCCTCGAACATGTACGTGCATCCGCACGCATCCGAGTGTGCGTTCGCGCCCGCGCCAACATAAACATATATCACGAGGCGCATCTGTAGCGTCGTGTATAAGGAAGGCGCACGGACACACAGCCGCGCGGAAAACACACGCGTACGTGGCCCGGCTGACTGTCCCGTCTCATACCCTGGCTTCACGACACTCTTTAAAACTCGACGTAGAGATACGGTGAGAAGAGACGGAACGGCGAATGTGGATGGATGGGGGGGGGGGCGAAGGGACGGAGGGGAAAAAGAAAGAGAGATGAGGAGAGCACGCGGCGCGGGCTGCGAGAAAGAGGAGGGAGATGCCGGAGAACGTGGAGAGAAAAAAGAGACAAGACGAAAGAAGCGGGGGAGAGGAAGAGAGGCGAGCGAAGAAGAGACCGCGATGCATACGCTGCCTAGCCGAGACGGGAGGAGACGACGGGGCAACTCAGGAAGAGAGACAGAAGGGAAGAAGAGAGGAAAGAATGCATTTGTGGATTGCTCGATAGAGTAGGTGGGCGGGTAAGAAGGCTAGGTCGCGCGTTGCGTTGGTGGGAGCCCCGGCCCCCGGCCGCGAGAGCGCACACAGGCCGGACAACCTGGAGCGGACCTCGACCGAAGGAACGTACGAACGAACGGCAACTCTGCCTATACATATTATAGAATACACCGTCGGGAGGGAGAGAGAAAGAGAGAAAGAGAGAGAACTTACACCCCGGCTACGGCGACACGGTGGGAATTCGCCGTTCTCGCGCGTACGTTAAATATCCTAGCGAGATACGTATGTACACGTGCGCGCGTATACGGGCACGTTGACGCGCGTCTCGGCACACGCACACGCGTATACGCGCGAATATAAATACACCGTGGTGTATGGGGGGCAAGTCGATGGTCGGTTCGGCCGCATCGGGTGCGCATATACCGGTCCATCGGAGGCCAGAAAGCAGATCCTGCAAAATCATCCGCGGCTTCGTGTACGCCTCTAATGAAGATGTGGTAGGTGTATGAATAAACGGTCGCTGTGTGCGCCAGCGTGCGCGTTACAGCTTTCGCTCTTTCTCTCTCTCCCTCTCGCTCTCTCTTTTTCTCTCTTTCTTTTCCCTGTCCCGATCTCTCCTTGTCTGTCAGGTGAGAGACACTCGCGAGAGACACTATACCTCCTAGCTCGGTGGTGTTTCAAGTGCAATCTCTTCGATTCCTCCTCGATGATAATTAGAATTATTATTCCATTTACCGGTTAAAATGTGATAATTTGACTAATTTTCCCGCCACTCGCTCCACTTGATTTTCCACTTAACGCGATGTCCCTATATTTGTTTAATCATATGATTGTAAATAGTACCGCGAGCGCTCTAGACAATTTATAATACAATCCCACAGAGCCTAATAAATACCACTCCCTTTTCTTCGCTCCTCCATGCCCCCCTCTCTCTCTCTCAATGTTTTTCTGCCCCGATCTCTCTGAAAATCGCGGCGCAATGTCGGAGGACGGCAGGTGGCACGGTGAAGGGAAAATAATGCCGCGGTGATATCGCGGCTGCGAAATTCCTTTTGCTTTCTCCGCGCTCGCGGTGGCTTTAGCCTCGCGGTGGGTGTAACCGCCTCGTTTGTGTGTTAGGTTGCGCATTATTTCACGACGTGACGCTTTAATGGCGAACTCTGATTTCTCGCGGTGTGCCTGGCGCTGGCGATTCTTCCCCGGCGGCGATGCCCTTTCCTTAACGGGGACAATCGGAAGCGAAAGATTGCCGATAATCACGGCACGGCCGCACTTCCCACATCCAAATTCGGTACGCCGCGACAATTGGATTCGCAAGCCATTATTGATTCACGAATATCTGCTGTAACAGATATTTCTCCAAAGCAAGAATCTAAAAAGACTCACGGTAGTTGTACGTTATCAATGGTATTCAGATAAATTATTTTAAAATATTATTATTTTTTGAATTTATATAATATTGTATGCGATCAAATTGGAGATTTAACAAGCGACATGAACTATAGTATAATTTTATCATATAATTTTCTTATATTGTACTTATATTTATATTATTGTTATATTTATTATATTTATTATACTGTATAATTTTGTTATATGTTATGTTATTAAATCAAATATATCGATATAATAGAATGATTAAAGTCAACATGTGCTTTTTGAAAGATATAAGCCATTTTCCTCAAAGGTAACATTTAAGAGAGATTATAAATATATGATTGAATTATATCAAGATCAATATATTATTGACAATGCTTTTAATTATTGTAATTTAGTTCCTACAATATCGTTAATTTAATACATCTAATATTATGTGTCCTGAAAGCAAAGGGGGTGCATAATATAAATATAATAAATATATATAAAAAATTGTTCTTTTAATTGCACAAATTGTGACGACGGATACGAATCGATCTCGGTCGCGATCTCAATATCGGAGCGACCGATATCGCAACGCGCTAATTTTGTGCGAGTATTGTGATGCACAATACTCGCGCGAGACGCCACATCTCTCGCGCGAGCGCGGAGCGGGAGCAGAGCCGTTTTACAGCGACGCGGAGAGCGTTCGTCTCACGGTTACGGACCAGAAGCGAAATGAACACACGGGGTCGCCCCCTCCCCCCTCTCCCTTCGAGATAGCACAATCTGGTTGTCTTTACTCCATGCGGGAATGCAAGAGAGAAAGAGAATGAGAATGAGAGACCGAGAGACGGAGGGAGGGAGAAAAAGAGAGAGAGAAAGAGAGAAAAAGGGGGAGAGAAAGAGAGAGAGGGCAGCTGGGTGGCGTAAGGTTCTCAGGTAGGAACATTTAGACGGACGTGCACACATCGAGATTCGTGGCCGTTCGCCGATCGTTGACACGGAGGCCCGGAGTACTCGACTGCATTATCGTTGGCGTGCGAACAGGTAACCTCGCGATCTCTCTTTTTCTTTCCCTCCTCTTTCTGTCCCCCTCTTTCTTTCTCTTTCTCTCTCTCTCTGTCTCTCTTCCTCTTCGCCCTCTCGCTCTCTGCCCGTGCGCGCGTACATGCGCGGTTATTTTGTTATGCCGCGCTCGTCCACGCGCTGCGCAAACAGATTGCACTCCGCGAGAAACGAGACCTCCTATCTACGCGAATGGAAAATAATCTATTTCTATGTATCAAAATTGAAGGGGGGAGGCAGCTGGGATATAATGGTGCGGTCGCGATAGCGCGATGCCATTACGGTACTTAAAAAATTGATTGATCGATGAATGCAGTTTATTAATAATCCTGGGATTATACGGGATGTTCTGCAGATCGACGCGCCATTTATGCTGTCGAGAATCTCTCTCGTATCTTTTTTTCTCTCTCTCATCTCTCGTCTAACAATGTCAATAAATGTTTATTTTATTGAAATGCGGAAATAATTCGAAGCGCCCAAATTGCAGAATCGCGCGATTTAAATTCTTTTGGTTCAGCTGAATTTTTTTAACTAAACGATATATAGGTGAGATATGTAATCTATTATTAGTGGAGATTAGCGAGTACAAAGCCGTTGATTACAAAAAAATATAAATTGCTGCCGATTCAATAATTCCTAAATTAATTGAAACGCATGAGCGACATACGTATCCTTCTTATCCTCTGGCTATTGTAACGTCTGAAAAAAAGAGATCGATCGCAATGCATTTATGAACAAAATAAACCAAGAAAATGTATGAAAATAATTGGCAATTAAAAGAACTCTCTTAATTTTAATTTTTAGTATATTTACACCCTACTCCATTCTGCAAATTAGTTCGTTGGATATACGATTTCTACATTTTACGTTGTAAATCGTATTATAAAAAAAAAATGCGAGGTATTTATCGGGACATAAATGAGGTACAAAACCGAGCGATCAAAGCGCGCATACCGCACGTCGCAGTCCCCAACAAACGCACCGCGTCGCGTTACGTCATATAGTACATATTTTTCCTCGTTATTACAGTCAACTGGCGCGCGCGAGCTGTCGCCGCGAGCGGGCGCAGCGCAGTTGAACGCGGTGCGGAGCGGAGCGGAGCGGAGCGGAGCGGAGCGGGGGAGCGGCACAGCGCAGTGCAGCGCAGCGCCCACGAGAGAGGATACGATTTCATGCCCAAACGCGATTCCCACGCCTGAATCCGTGCCGCGGCGCCTGGTGTCCGCGCGATTTCGCGGCGTTTAAACGCCTTCGAGCGCCTGGATTTGTTAGCGCGCCGCGCCGCGCCTCCTCGCGCCATCGTCTCGGCCGAGAAACCGATTCCGCGGTATCTAGGGTGCCATCGATCTCGGCGTACTAGCGGCGGCCACACGCTACCAGACTCTCGTCGCTCATCGGATTTCTCCCCGTTCCATTTTCCCGGATGTCCTTTCACGCGCGCACACCGCCGGCTCATCGTCCTTCCAATCGGTCGCGGGCTAGAGAGCATTCGAGACTGCGCTACCGAGCGTATGCGCTCGCGCGCGCTCGAGCGCTCGCTCATTGCGCCGCGTCCGCGTCGCACCGATCCGATTCGATCCGATCCGGGAGCGGGAAAACGGTGAGAGGCGGACGCGGACGCCTCGTGTGGCACGGGCCACATTCGACGAGGGGCGTCGAAACCGGAAGTGGTCCATCGAGAACGGGAGTTGCCTTGGCAACCGCGATCTGCTTTAACCCCCGGTCGATCATCGGTCTTCCGCGTCGTTCAAAAGCGCGTCGTTCTATTATTCGGAGTTGCCGCATTCTCACTCCCGCGCTCGCGTTTCGAGATGGAAATATATATCTTTGTATATATAAGCGCGTTTGAGATATTACATAATTTTCTGAATACGCGCGGTGTTGTAATAATTCAGTAATGGGAAGAAAATGACAAGCAGTCGACTTAATGAATAATAAAATACTAGAAATCCACTAGCGTCTACTTACTAGCGGTCATTGCTCATCGACAATTGATTAAGACATAAGACGTAACGGTGGTAAGATAATAAGTAAGTAGGAAATATTAAAATTACAGACTAGCGCACAAAATGTGAAAACTATTAGAGTTACTAATTTATATGTTTGCTATATAATGAGAGAGATAAGTATATTAAATGTAAACATTTGATCGACAAGAATTATAAAACGATGAAACGAGGTAACGATAAACATTATGAAAAATTCCAAACACATTTCCACAGTAAGGCAAGGGAATGTGTAACACGAGAAATTTACGTGAAAGATATCGCGAGTGACGCATTGACTGATAATCCGCTAAGAGCGCGCGTCAATTTGCCACAAGTTTACCACAGTTTGAACATTCACGTGACGCGGGAAGGAAAGGTACGGATAGCATTTGTGTGCAGCGCTTATATAAAAGCGAGTAAAATAAACTAAACGGAGATGCAGGTATAAAAAGATATAATAATGAGCGAAGAAGACGGAGGGGGAAAGAGAAAAGAGAGGGATTCGAACATGTGTGCATGGCATATATTGTATATGTGTGTGTGTGTGTGTACCACTCGTTCGTTGCTAGTCGACGGGAGGACAGTGCATAGCCGAGTCGAGCGGTCACGAGGATGCACGAAGCTGCAACGGCGTCCCACCGACAGAGGCCGAGCGACGCAACGCGTCGTGTTACGTCGCCACGCTGACAGGACCGTCATAAACGCTCATTGAACCCGAGTCGAACCGATTTCGAACGGATCGATGACATCTAACTTAGAAATATTACGAACCACACCGAACAATTCAATTGGCTGTCTCCTAGTCTCTCCCTCGCCTCGAGGAACTTGAAATTTTTCAATTCTGTGTTATAGAGAGAGGCTGGATAACTTTTATTTCTATATTTATTATGTGTACATTTTTTTATTTATATTTATTTCTAATCACGTTCTTCTTTTTTTTTTTTAGAACCTCTTGAAGCCATTTCATTTACCGCTCTAAGGAAAAGAAAGTTTTCTAGTCGTTGTAGAAACATTGATATCGCACGTAAGTATTACTGAGCGAAGAAAATGCTGCATTGCGAAGAGACAGCGTATAATTCACTCAACCCGAACTAACGGCTGAGGAGAGATTCCGCCTAATTTCCTGGCACGGGCAACGCCATGGAAAGCGTCCAGCTCGCTCGCTCCGCGCCTGCGCCAGGCGCGGATCAATTCGACAGAGAGCCCAGGCATTTTCTGCATTTCGTTTCTATCGAATTTTCAAGATCTGTAGGAGGATGAAACCGCACATTTTACCGGAAAAAACACCAGAAGAAAAAACCAGGATGCACGATCTTCGATGGAAATACTTAATGTCGCAAGTATGTATATATCACCGTAAGGCGATGCTGTGTATTGCGAGAGCGAAGTATCTACCTCTTACGAATGATATCCTTTTTTCTGGACTTTGTGATTTAAATTCGACAGAGTTCGATGCGCATAATCGATTCGCGCAAATCCGTCTGTCCGTCCATCCTCGCGGTGGCTATCGTGGCTCCCAAGGGCGGTGATGCCTTGCAATCCGACATTGTACGTGTGGCTCGTTCGCACGTGTGTGTATATGCGCGCGCACGCATGTGTGTGTGACGCGCGCGTGTGGGTATGTATGCCGTGTATTGTGCCCGATGTGTGGGTCGCGCGGGGCGCGTTGTGTTGTAGGAATGCTGTCGGCAGCCGGCAGCAGGGTCGCCCACTGTTACTCGCTCGGACTTGCTTTTGCTTGCCTCTCTGGCCTTCCCTCGCGCCCCGCCGTGCAACTCGCTCGCTCGATTCCGTTTTAAAACTATATTGGCGTGCCCCCTTTGTACTCGCGGACACACACTCACTGCTCCGGACGGCGTGTGTGCATGTATACACGCGCGCGCGCATATCGCATTACATATTTGTCCGGAGGAAGAGCGAGCGAAGAGGAATCGTCGCATCGGACGGCTCGCGCCTCTCACACGACGAGGAGACTTTCTCGAATGATTTTTTCGCTTGTATTTTAAGATAAACGAAACGCACGCTAATCGGAGAGATGATTCCTCCTTGAGAAACGCGATTGGAAAAGCGAGATGAAATAAAATAATTTCGTTTGCATAGACGTGCACTGTTACCGCTTTCCTGCATTTTTATTGTCATTAACTTTCGTGATTATTTTTCATAAAAAGTAAAGGTAAATATGGCTATTTTAATATTCCGACATAAAAAGATATATCGAAAATGTTTTAAGCTACTATTTCCTTAATATTTTATTATTGAGCGAATTAACTGAATTTAATTAATTCAAAAAAATCAAGTGAAATGTAGATTTATAGCAAAAATTTAATTAAATTAAGTAATGCGCTAAATTACATAATAAAGTGCATGTAATGATATTAGGTACTTTACAACGTAAAGAGTACGTCGAAGGGTGTCCATTATTCATGCGAACACATGTTTGGTCAGCAAGCGAAACAGGATGGTTGCAGATAGCAGCGCGTAAAGCGCTCAGAAACAAAATCATCAATTGTAATGAATAATAATTATTTTTTTTACGATAGTGACGTGGAAAAAAGTTACTGTAATATATCATATGGGATACATGCAAATATATGCCCAACAAGATTTTAATCTTTACAAATTAATGCACATTTTTATGAATACAACTATTTGTCATATTTAATTTTATGTACATAATCTATATTATGTACTTACAAAAGTTAAGTTACGTAACTATTACACGTTTTGATGTGTCTATTGCCAGATATCTACAACGCTTGTTATCTTCTATTATTATATTTATAAAAATTTAACGATATAAATTTGTTTGATCGCATTTGTAAATCAGTAATTCTTTTGATTTTATTTGATTGATATTTAATAAATCAAAATTTCATTAAAAAGATGCTGCGATTGTTAGTTTATTATAAATATTTTAATTATAAAAGAATATGTGATAAAAATGTAAAAAAAAATTGATAATGGGTTCTGAAAATAGTGATTTATTTGTATGTCAATAATTAGATTGAATGATATTTTCGCAAATGGAACAACATTGATGAACCTTCGAACATTTAATTCATGCAGAAAGCAAGGTGCAATACATCCACATGGATCTCACGTCTGAATTCCCCTTTCCTGGATTAAATAATAAAACCGGATATGTATGTATGGAGACACGGATATACCTACATACGTGTATCGTGTTACTTATTTGCCCGGAAAAAGAGGAGAGTCGTCTCGGCGCTACTATCGGAGCGCCTTACGAGAATGCGTTGTTTTAGCCGTTATTCGTTAAATTTTAAACAAAGGAAATCCAAACGGGTTCATGTTATTCCGGTACACTGCAAGGTCGTTACTCCTCCTCCTACTTTGCAATCATTTAACAGACACCCAAACCCACGATTAGAGCGTCAAATGTCGATTAGTGTTGCGTGCTTCCGATCTCAAGCGCCAAAAGTTGAAAATACCTATATTCGCAATATTCTCTAAATTCCCATGATTTTGCAAAAAGCTATAATACGAAAATTATTTATATATAATCTGTTATACATATATTATCTTCTCACAGGTAAATGTATCAATTAAAAAATTACGTGGTCAAAGTGACAGTAAAAAGATTGTGTAAAATCCAAGGCATATTTTGAAATGATGTAATAGATGAATAGATACTCAAGGCACGTTGTAAAGAATGAATCGATCAAAATTTCGAGACGCATATTTTCTTTTCCTTTGATACTTAAATAAAGTCTTTGTACCCTGTCTTTCTTCCATATTATACGTCTGCTTGTTCTCCTGCCTCAAGCACCGGATTTAGGGAGGACGCGAGATCTGTAACGCGCTCTCCTTCGCCTTCCGTTGCGGCGGCTCAAATTATAAAATCTTCAAGAAAAAAAAACCTCCCTTTCTCAGAGGTCTTGAATTCAAGAACGCGCTTCGTTCACGGAATTCGATATCGCGGAGACCTCGCTACCCGAATAGAATCGAAAACTAAAGGATGTCTGCCGTCAAAATCTCGGAAATTCTCGGGGAATGCCTGGGAAGATTGTACCATCCGAGAGAGGAGTCTTTGGTAAAGTCTTCGATTCGGGATTAAGGCAGTCTCTCTTTCTTCCCGGACTGTCGGCTCTTTCCACGAAACTCATCACTGTTCAACGGGCTTTATCCTGCCTTGTTTGCCTTTTCTTACCAACCGCGCATCCCACGTCTCCGTCTCTCGCTCAGATTCTCTCTTTCCTCCTTCCGCTCTTTCTCTCTCTCTTTCTCCGCTCTCCCTCTAGCTCTCTCTCCCTCGACCTCTGCGCGTCGTCGTTTCTTTTCTCTCGCTTCTTCTTTCTTTGTGCCCCTTGCCGTCTCTCCTTCTCTCCCACAAACCTTTTGCCGAATGGCGTGCTTTACGGCGGGCACGGCAGGTCTCCTTCGGCCTGTCTGCCAGAGAAGAGCCCGCTCCGTTTCGATCGTCGTCGCCCGGCTTCTCGGTGGCGTGGCTGGGCGCGTTCTCGATAATCGGTCGAGTCCTACCGAGTCCCGAGGAGAGTCCACCTGCCCTGCCCTGCCCCGCCTCGACGTGCCGAGCCGAGCCGAGCCGCGCTGAGAGAAACCCACCACGGACGAAAACCTCGGTGCGCGCGGCATGCCGCAACGCTGATTTCACTCTTTCTCGCGCGAGCCGCCGGACTCCGATTGTTCGTGCTCGTGCGCGCTCGCGCGCGAGCGCGCGCGCGTGCCGGATACGAGATCTCGCCAGATTTACGAAAGAGATCGATTGTCGGTTGTATAATCACAACGATAGAAGAAAAAGTCGCGCGCGAGCCTGCGCGCTCACCAAGTTGAACGCAATACGTTAGATCACTAATACCCGACTGGCATTCGGAAATATCTAACCGCAGATTCGAATAAAAATATGTCGTTTGTATTCTTAGTTTACTTGCAATTTAATTGTAAAGCAATCTCTCCTGCGTTTCACTTAGAATTCAAGTTATACAACTGTCATTTTTCACCAACTGCAACTTAATAATTTCAAGTTATTAAAAGACTTGTAAAATGTGTCATAAAAAAATCATATACAAAAAATTGATCCTTATATAAAAATTAGTGATAAATTCTTGTTAAAGGTAAGAATTTAAAAAATCAAGGAAATTTCCATTATTCGAAAAAACAAAGTGGAGATGCGTTGTTCCGGCTTCGAGCCGAAGGCCCAGCTTCTGAATAACGGAATGTCACGAGACGTCCTCCACGTCTCAAGGCTATGCAGGACAAAGTGTTACGAAGCAATATGCGTGAGGATAACAGTTTCTAATTATTGCTCGAAGGTGCGGTAGTAGGTCGCATCGTTATCGCAAAGGAGACCGCCTACCTCTCCTCCCTCATATGGGACGATACTGTTCGAGAAGGGGAGGGGAGAGGCAGGGGGGGGCAGCCTTCGAGAAGCGTTCATACATTTTAAATCATTCCCCGTCGCGACGCAATTTGCGCTCGACAAATTATCGAAGCCGTGTGGAGATAAAGCCTAGCTCAGGCATGATGACATTTCCATTCGTTCCCGAACGTTCTCGAACGGATTTTAATATGAGGCTTTCTTTGCCGTATATACATATATATCGGCCTACATTAATGCAATCGGGGCGCAAGCCGAGTGAACGTAAAATAGCAAAATGATCCTTCGTGTTCGCGCCGCGCGCGAAATGATGCGGTGCGGCCGAATGCATTAATTTGTCGGCGCGGGTACACGGAACGAACGGCGATTGATACGTATCGTGTGTGGATTAATGACAGTTTATCGTCATTGTAATAACTATCATCCGAAGTTCGAGGCTGCTTATTTACTTTTCGAGGAAAGAAACCTAGCGTATTGCCACCACTTCGCTGAAAAGTATTTTAAAATGTGCACGTGTTATTCGAAATGCGCTCGCAGTTTATTTCACCTTTCACCGCCCTTCACCGCTTCGACGAGTAGTTGTTATAGTTTCTGCATAAAGTGACAAATGTGAAATCATATCTTGTATCTAATCTGACCGGTTAGACACAACTTCGATCGAGGAGAGATGCGCGTAACAAATGTTTTCTTAGATAGCATCGCTAATATCATTAAAATCGTCGTTATCTTGACCCATAAATTCAATTTACCTACAAATTAATCTTCAAAATGCTATATGTGCCGATGTGGGACAATTAGAAGAAATTTACCTTTAACATAATGTAAATGTACATTTGTCAAGCTGTTTGACTTCATATTCCTGACTTGTTTCTATGTATATGTAGATAATTCGCTTATCGTGTCTACACGTGCCTTTATCGTTTCAAGGAAAGGCTTTTATTTAAATTTTCTTTGAGAATTCATGGTAGCTACAATATATACAAATATCACTGGTACCGCATGATATTCTAAAGGCTAAATACATTAACGCAATACATCATAGTCATAGTTTTAGTTTCCGCAGAAGTTACGAGAAGGAAGAGAAATTGATTCCAAATTAATCAAAGAATCTTCGAATCGAAATAATGTTCGTTTTAGGACATATACAATAATTTAAGACGAACAGATAAATATATTAACAGTTGATTTCCTAATTATAATTCAAGACGCAAATAATTTAGGTTTGAACCGCGACATTAACGATTGATATCGTCTTTCCCGATGTTGAATAAATTCGCGTTCACGGAATTACGTGTTCGAATAAGTGCATATGACTTATATCGATTGCACCACTATTTTTGCGGTCGTTTCGTTCGGGGAACGTTAGAGGGATTTATGTTTTATGCTACAAGGAAGAGTACGAATACGAAATTTGCCCGAGCATATTTCAGTTCGCATAGGAACCGGTTCAGATAAAACGTGCTCGTATTTGGAAATTGCATTACCTTGCCGAAATCAGCTCCATCGTTTGAAAGGTGGATTAAAATTCGTCCAGGTCATAAATCCAAGTGGGAAATCCCATAAATGTCGCACGTGGTGGCGCGCGTGATCGATGAGCGCACCGATAGCAGATTTGACGTAATTTCCAGTTAACTTTATTTAATGTTGCTCGAACAAAGTCAAGTGTTTCTCAAGGAATTCAATAAGGATTTCAACAAAAAGCTACCCAAAGAATTTATATTTGGGACTGTCCACAAATCGTATAACTTACTTCGAGAACGTTTCGCAATAAGATTTCTTATTTTCTTATTTCTTGATAAGTTCTTTTGGACTGTATTTCTTTATTTTTAGATATTTACACATTCTATTTTCCAGCTATTTAAACAGTGACTCTTAAATTTTTTTTCTATTTGTTTTATTTAAAAATGGAAAAAACTTTATGAAAATGTAATGTTTTTAATATTTCGTTATTGATTTCTCTGTTTTAAAAGCTTCTTCGTTCTAAAAGGTAACGAGGTTAAATATCGGCAAATTTATCCACAAACAATGTAGGCTTCTAAACTTTCTGCTCCCGTTTTTGAACAAGATATTTCCCACCTACCTCAAAATTCTCTCGATTTTTTATTCTGTATTAAAGCGATGAGTCGAATTAACCCAGGCCGCACGCTTTGCATATACGGTCCTGAACGTCTGTCGTCGGTGCCGCTTGGCGCATGCGGTTACAGTTCGAACAGGAAAGAATGCAGTGCTTCCCGAAGCTAATAAAACAGGTCGCTCCGTAACTCAACCTCACGATACACCCGGTCGTAGGTGCGCATATAGCGCGCGCTTTCAGAAACGTCCTTTATACACAGCCACCCCTTGTGTAAATGCATCGAGCGTAACCGACCTACAAGGGGTTTAACAGATCGAGTTAGTTAACTCTTTTGGGCGTTGAGCTGCGATTGAGCGCATAGCTAAATAACCGATGATTTATTTCGCGTAATCGCGACATTATCGGTCAATTATATAATTAATAATTATAATGTACATATATATAATAATATTATAGAATTTTATTGTTATGTTAAACTGTTTACTGTTACTGTTAAGGTTTTGTCAGCGAAGATAATTGATTGCTCAAAGAATTTAGAAAGCTGACACATTTATTAATTTTCCTTGTGCGTGAAAAAATTAAAGTATATAGCATAAGTACATATATATTCATTATTATATATTCATTATAATATTGTATATATATTTTAAAGCAATAATTAATAATATCAATTACATCATTACATGTAATATTCCTAATAATAATATTACTAAATAATATTAAAGCTAGACACGAAAGTCATAATTATATTATTGATTCCAAAACAAGCATTTTCTTCTAATTCGCAATTATATAACAATTAAAGCTGACGGCATTAAATTCATATTTCTGATAATATTTATACTGAAAACACATTTGTATTCTATACAGAAATTTCGTTTAAGCTTTTAAAGGGCGATATAATCGTTTCAGGCTATTCAAGGCATAAAAGCAATGTTTTATACATAAATGTTTGCTAAGTAGATTAAAGCTTCTTTCCTTTAGATCCACCGGCGATAAGAGAACCGGCGACCCCCTTCGACGAGAAAGCCCATCGACGGGGGCGCCCATCGGCGAGTTAGTCGATGCGGCGACGTCGATGTCGGCGTCGGGGGGTTGGAGCATCGCGTGTTGGTGATGTACCGTCGACGGCGGGAAAGGGTTACGGGAGACTTCGGGGCGCACGTAAGAATCCACGCGACGCCATGCTCGTCGGGTGAGAGACTCGGCGACTCGGAGGCATGGCACAAAGAGAGAGAGAGAGAGAGAGAGAGAGGGGGGAGGGGAGGGGGAGAGATAGAGAAAGAGAGAGTGAGAGACAGATGCGGCGGCGGGGCCAGTCGAGAGACGGAGAGAGAATGGATCAATACCGTGCGATACACGCCGAAGTAATTTCATTGTCCACTGTTAGTGGCGGCTCACGTGTCGCGTGGCGGCGCGGCGTGGCGCGATGTTGGCGTGGCGTGGCGTGGCGTGGCGTGGCGTGGCGTGGCGTGCGCGCGCGGTGGGCCTCGCACGCTCTTCTGTCTCGCTTCCTCACCCTTTGTTTCTTCCTTTATATTCAGCTTCTCTCTCTCTCTCTCTCTCTCTCTTCCTCTCTCTCTCGTCACCCGTCTCCCTACTGCCTTTCTTTTGCGTTTCTCCGCCTCGACCGCTCTCGATCGCCCTGCCGGTCTGGTCTGCTCTTACGGGGGTGAAAATAGAACCCTTATGGCGTTCGAGTGATAGCCGTACGTCGCTACTAGCCGTATTGATCACCCTTCGCAATCAATGTTAACTACGTCGGGATCTGGTTAAGAAGTGTGATCCTGCAATTCGCTCGACCGTTGTTCGGAGCAAACTAATTAAGTAAACTGTTGCAAGCGTTTAAGTGTAATAGAAATGTATTAAGGGTTAAAAATATATATAAATACGTTATTTAGGACTTATACTTTCTACATCTTTAGTTCTCAGAAGATAATAAAAATTTCAATTATTGTATACATATCTAGGTATTGTATATCTATATATTATTAAAGCATATATATATTAAAGCATTGATTATCTGCTTCAAATCCAGTAAAACTGTAGGAATGCAAAGAACGCAGGAAAAATTGACGTAAAGTAATAAACGCGGAAATGTCTAAGAAACAAAGTAATACATAGAGCAGCTGCCAAAACTTTGCTTGTCTCTCAGAAAATTTGAATTGATTTTTATTCGCGGGATGTTTGATAGGCGAAGGAGATTTCTATTTCTTTTTCTACAAAAGAAAGGGCTTTTTATTGTATTTTGTTCCGCTACAAGAATTGCACTCACTGATTTAGCTACAAATAACACATTTTCATTATCCGGTGGCTATTGTTGAGACAAGGATTCCAGCGTGAAACATTCGTCGCACCTTGCCAGTGCGCGCTATCAATGTGCGCGATTTCGTTAACGTACGTGTGAATACGCGAGATTTCGGCGGGACGACTCTCGAAAGTGCAAAACTTTAAACTGACACGGTCCCGCAACGCAGAAATTAACAAGCATCTAATCAAAATTGCACATCTCTCAGCGTGAAAGGAACGGTAGTTCAACTCGACGTAGTCGACCCATGAGAAAAAAGGTAGTGGACCGTAAAACTACTTCCACTTTGTTGCGGGCGTTTGCTTGCATAGCGCAAGACTCTCCCGACAACAAGGAGGTGACTCTCACGGGCGATCTTTCACTCTCGGACATTTAGAGCGTTGACTTTCTCCCGTATCGAAACTGTCGATCGTGCGAACCGTGCAGATATGACGAGTAGGGATGTCCATCGATACTCAGATGCTGGGAAGTATCATTATTAATATGCGCTTCTCTCTCATGTATTTTAACCATTATCTATCGAAAATACTCAGTTTGACTTGCTATTGTAATCTGCAATATCATACTTTTTGACAGCAATCCAGATAACCTTAAATTTTTTCTTATTTTTTCAAATTTGTTTATAAGTGATTTATATTTATTTTCAGAAATAAGTAGGTTAATTGAATTTTTCTCGTCTCCAGACGTCGTCATATTTTCAAAGATAAGAGTTACGAAAATAATTAGATTATTTTTAATTTGCATTTTTAATTTTTATTTACTATATACGTCACGATATACCATTTAATCATCATTAATGCTGATACATTTTTATGATTCGACTTGTCATGACACCATCATATGCACCGACAAGTCACTTATATAGGTATATCATACTTTTTAAGTAATGAAAGGTATCTGTATCTTGTGAAAAATAACGATCTCTGCCGACGAAATCACGGTGACAACAATGTGCAAAGATAACCTTGCGTTCGTATGGATTGATTATAATTCAACGCGGCAACGCAATAACGCGGCGCGTGGCGTCGCGATCTTATCGAGATAGTCCTTGATCGCCGCGCGCGACGTCCGTATAAATATTTTTCAGCTCTCGCAATGTACGTTTATGTCACAATTAAGGAAGGACTTTTCTTAGGCTCGATTTGAGTCGATGTTTACGTGAGTCCTTTGCTATAGTTTTTCTAAAGCGCATCTTCGATATATATTGCCGATTATAATAATTAACATACATATACAGAATATATATATTAGAAAATTTAATTTATATATATATATATATATATATATATATATATATACATATATATATATATATATATATATATATATATATAATATATAGTTTCGAATATATTCCATCCTGTATTTTTAAATTTGTTATAAACGTATAAGTTAATATTCGAGCGAATATTTTTTTACGGCTTTCTAATAGTAATGCAAACAGCTTGAGTGCAAAAATGCATCTGCATCGAAAATCTCGCTGTCTTAATCTACTAATTATCTTACTCGATATTAAATAAAAAGTTAATAGTATTTTAATAAGGTATAGACTCAGTATTTTTATTTTTACATTTATGCACTGAATTCTCAACACACATTTTTAGACATCCATTAGAAATGGTATAATTCCCTCCAGATTTAAGTATTTTCGAAACGTAATATGATTTTCATACGTAACATGAGTTTCATTACTACCGAAAGTGATTTATAGGATCCAGTTCGCGACATAGAATTATCGTCACGGTATGTTACGCGATGCTGATTGGCGGTGATCATTGGTGGTGGACGATCGATTCCCCCGTTACGAGGAGCGAGAAACGCCTCGCGGAACTAATTCGTCGGATAGAAAATTTTAATTATCATCCGTACATACCGTAATTACGCATAAGCATTGCGTCGCGTATTACAGAGCGGTTCGTCACGACTGGAAAGTTTCGCCGGGCAATTACACCGGGGTCCGCCGAACGTTATTCTCGCAGCGTCGCGAAGCCGCGTAAGGACTTCTATATTCGCGAGAGCCGGCCGGGAACCGGCTAACGTGATCCTAGCCTATCCTCACATTAGCTAGACTGCTAGACGGTAGTTCCTATACGTATGGAGATATGCATTCTCTACCGCGACGCGCATATAGCAGCTACATGTGCGTGCGTACGCGCGCGTGCATGGGTGCGCATTTGCGTGGATGGAAATGTTCATCGCGCGAGCGGAGGCACGGCTCCGCCGCTTAAAGCAGAGTCTCTCGCGAAGCGAGCGATGCTGGCCGCTGGGCAACAAGCTGGTGGTAGCAACAACCCGGCAACGGATCGTTTATGTGTTAACCAGCGTTGCGCGCTCTCGCGTACTTACACGTCGCGATGCTCACGAACTCGCGCGTCTACGAATCCATGCATTTTGCCGCACGTATGTTAAACAGCGAATCCTAGGATAGGCGCGTGTACGTGCGCGCGCGCGGACGCGGAGAACACGGCAGATATACCGACGTTGGGATCACGAAGAAAGAATCCCTTGGTCGCACGACTCGCTGCACCGTCTGAGTCATGACTCTGATGAGCTAATGACAAACATATGCACGCTCGCGTATTCGAGGAACGTAAACAAAGTCGTCAGTATAGACGCGCGATGGTAATGTTATCAAGTTTGTCAGTCATGACACAAAGTTTTATTTCTATCTAGCGTTTATTTAATCCTTTTCAAATATATTTTTAGACGTAACTGAAGCTTAATTTCTTGAGATCTTGAATTTTCTCGAAATATCTGAAGCTTAGGTCTTTCGAGAGATCTCGGATTTTCTCCAAATGGAAAATATCGGATTTCTCAAAGATTCCATTTGTCTAAATTGATACGATAACGATGAAATATTTTATACATATATGGATTACATAATTTAATGATGTAACTACATATCACTACAATTTATTTTGTTTACTTTTCTTTATTATTGAAGCTTCATAGGAAAGACAATGAAGAGAAGAGAAAGTGATGAATATACCATTTGAGGGTTGAGTTTCGAAGTCGCATGAATGAGGCAGAGAAGATAAACGCCCAATTAAATTGTCATTGCATTATCTTTATATCATCACGTTACATTATTTAATCATATTCGGAATATCGCATGGCCCATACACTCGCCACCTTTTTCGAAACGCATTTTATCGCCCGCCGTCCAATTACATCCGGGCGATCGAGCCAATCCACGATATTACGGGGCATCGTTCACGCATCTCGTAGATCAGCTCGGCCAGTTACTCCAGTTACAATAACTCCTCCATCGATGACTCCCGCGTCGCGCAACTTCATTGTTATTCCGATAAACCGGCGTCCTTTCTCCCCGGTCTCGCCTCTGGTCATTTCATCTCTCACCCTCTCCGGCCTCGCTCTCGCGAGGGAGGGCAATGGAATTCGAGTCTGCGGATCTCGGAGAGGCATCCTACTTCTCCCACCCCTCCCCTCCCTCCTTCTTCACCGACCTCTCCACCATTCCTCCTGCAGCATCCTCTCCCGCGTTCCGTCCTACGCCCGTTCCTCCCGCGTTCGCTCCTCTCGTCGCTTCCTCGCACATTCACTCTCTCCTTATCTCTTCCTCTCTCGTCCGCAGAGATAGAATGTACGAGCGCGGAAGAGAGCGGGGAGTGCGGCCAGATAGAAATGCTATATTATTTAAATAGTGTGGCGACTACGGTGCGTGACCTTCTCGTCGACGTCGCGCCTGATTCCCCTCTTTAACCTCCTCGGTCTCTCTCTCACGCTGAGAGAGAGAGAGAGAGAGAGAGAGAGAGAGAGAGAGAGAAAGAGAACAAGCGGTCACCCATCTCCGTTTCTCCCAACGCGGCCCCCACCACGATACCTGCGGCTCACCCCTGAGTTCGTTCCGTCCCCTCCAGGTCGGCATCGAGCGCACGAGTGCATCCCTTCCAACCGGGCCCCCGTCGATCCCTCTCGCCACTCGTCACTCCCTCTTCCTCGTCTTCGCATGCTCTACCGTGCTCACGGTCCTCGAAAAGACCGACGCCGGCTCACCCTTTCTCTCTCTCTCTTTCTCTCTATGCCTCTCGGTCGCGCGCGTTGCGACGCGACGTTACAGCTCGTGCACGATACAGGGTGGCTCACAAGGACGAAGAATTAAACAAACTCCTTGAGGCGGTGACCTGCCGCCGCCGCCACCGCTCCCGCCGCCGTCGTCGTTGGCTTATGCATGAATAAACGGGCGTACACGGTGAATAAAACGTCGCCCGCGACGATGACGACGCGCAGCTACACGCGGCATCCTAAGGTAGATGTATCCGGAACAGCCGTGATGCGAGAGGGAGAGTATTACACAGAGGGCTTGAGATTCTCTTTGTCCGAGAGACCGTTTTTCTTCGTGAAAGAACGCGACGAAGTGCATACCGAGTCTACCGCGTAGATCCACGTTGATCAATGGGCCTCCGCGGTCCCTTTGAATCCATTCTATTAAATACGAAATTCAGTCTACGAAACGGTTACGAACGTATAACGTAAAATCGACAATGTCCTCGAGAGAGCGTCGATGATGTTAAGTCCTACGGACGTTTCTTAATTTTTTTATAAACGTTTTCCGTACGAAGATAAATAGGAAGGGCATTTACATCTAACATATTATAATAATGTCCGTCTTGAAAAAAAATAATGCCTCTTTAGTTACGCAAGCCGAGCCCGGCCGCAACGCACGAGGGAAGCTATTACGAAGTCGAAGCATCTCTTAACGATCGGTTCTTACGATAAGTGAGCGTGAAGATTATAGCGGGGTTGAACGCGCGCGTCCTTCCGGCCTTTCAAAATGCGTTCCCTTCCATTGCAGGCGTTGCACGTACCGCATACGCTTCGTGCATTCGTCGTCAGGTAGCAGCACGTTTCGTCTCGCTTTTCCCGTAAAAGCTTTCGGGATTTCCGTGACGTTCGTCGACAAACCGCATACCCCATCTCCTTGTATTCGTTTATTATTTATTTGCCTATGTCAAGTAACCTCGCGATTCGACATTTCAGTTTCGGCAACGTGAGACACGGGAAGGACGTATACTCGCGCCGGTTCAAAAATAGGTCGCTACACTTTTACAACGATAATTAATTACATCCGTATCGATACGTATATTCGATCGCGATAACGATCTAATTACAAGCGAGATTCTCAGCGCCGCCCTATTTCGCGTACAATTGGCGACGGTCGTTTTTAGATGCGTCAAAGGGCATAGAATTATGCGCGGATTAACGTCCCGAATTGGACTTCTCAACGCCTCAATATACCCCCGCTGCTATTTTCGGGAGAGCGATTTGGTGTTTTAGGGTAACGCGATAAACGGATTGCCATCGATCAAGTCGGGACACCCGCTAGAAGGAGAGCGTGTGCGAGTGGAAGTGCTTGTAAAGTACTCTCGGTACTCGTGTTGCCGTCTTCCTCTACCCCTGTCGGCCGTCGCTTCCGCACCCCATCCAGGTCAGACTCTCTTCCACCACTTCCTTCCCTATCTCGCTCCTACCTCCCCCCTCTCTCTCTCTCTCTCTCTCCCTCCCTCTGGTTTCCTAAACCATCTTTCTACGTACACAGAGTCGGCGCTATCAGCGCGCCTTACTTCCTGCCGGAACGATACGCTACACAGTTGTAGGGGTTCCGCGCCTCCCCCCTCCTTCGAATCGCATCGCTCTCGTGTACTCTCAGTATAATTGTACTCCCTTCGTCGACGGCTTGCCACTTGACGATTTAGCGCTCCTTTGATCGCTTCTGTCGCTGCGACGCGACGGCGAATACACGATCCTGGGGGGTCATATTTGTAGAGATTGATCCACCGGAACAGAGATTATCGCTGTTCCAGCTGATTATTAATCGAAGGTAATTCTCTGCGATGGAGAACCACGGCATATAAAAAGTAGCAAAAAAGAAGATACACTCGAACGCTTGTTAATGAGCGTGATCATAGCGGGGTATATTTTTTATCGATATTTTATTGACTGCTCTAGCAGTCATGATATAAGCCATAATAAGCCATCAAGGGGACTGCTTTTCATTTTAACTATCTTAATTAATTGCCTGATTTGCGAGAGAGATACGTGTTATTAGCCGCGAGATATCCAATCAGCGGCACATTGCGCGATCAACCGTAGAGATCGTCATAGTTTCATGATATACGCGTGTGCATTATATACAGATCGATTGGCGTGTGCCGAGAGACACGTTCGCCAGCCTCTCGGTAACCGAGCCGGCTGCCTTCCGCGTAACTTGGCGAAACTCGAGCAAAACTTCTCGGCGCAAACATCAAGTTATTTCCCCGATACGCTCAACGCCCGCGGCTTACCCCTTTCGTTTGTCCCTCTCCCACAGCCCCCAGCACCCTCTTCCCCTTTACCCCTTTCTTTTACTCAACGCGCCAGGATTACTCTCTCTCCGCCGGCTCGCTCTTCTCTTCGCTCCTTCACCCTTTCCGGCTCCGAACTATAGTGCGCCGAAGCGTCCGTGTCGTCATCGTGGATTCCTTCCCCTTCGCGCGCAGTACCTATACAACGCCGCTGCGAGCGAGCCTCCAACTGGCTTCGCATCCTGTGCATCCGGCGCGGTGGCGGTGATAGCGATGGTGGCGATGGTGGCGGCGGCGGCGGTGGCGGCGTTGGCGGTGGCAGCGGCATCGGCGTTGCCAAGTGTCCTCAACCATCTGCAACCGTTCCTCCTCTCCTGTTTATTGGTTTAATATTCAATACGCCTCGCTAGTTCAATGTGTAACGGCAGCGACATAGGTGCGGGCAGAGGCAGAGCCCACGTCCGTGAAACGTATGCATCGCGCGCCAGTCTGTACGCGCGCACGGGTTGTTCCCCTCTTTCTCCCCTCCCCTGCCATCATTCCCTTTTCCTCCCTGTTCCCCTACAGCTCCACCGACCCCATCGTCGCTCCCCTTCCTCGCTACGTTCGCTTCCCCTTTTCTCTCTCCACGGCTACCTCATCGTTATCTTCTCTCTTTCTCTTTCTCTCGTTCTCTCTCTCTCTCTCTCTCTCTCTCTCTCTCTCTCTCTCTCTTTCTCTCTCGTTCTCTGTTTCCTCCCCTATTTATCCTTCTCTCTTTGTCTATCAATGCTCCATCCTCCTCGTTTTCTCCCCACTGGCCTCTCTCTCTCTCTCTGTCTGTCTCTCCCTCGCGCGTCACGTTCTCTGCGGATAATTGTGGCATCTTCTTTTCTCTCTTTCCGCTTTACTTTTCCTTCGTTCTTTCCCCGCCGCTCCCTCGTCCTTCTCCTCCTCCGCATATCATATATACAGCGCGTATTGTACTGTACGCGTGTAAGCGCAGGGCGAACGTGTGCGTTGTATACGTGAGGCGTACCGTGTCTCCCTTCTTCCACCCTCTGTTTCCCCCTCTTTCCCTCCTCTTCTCTCTCTCTCACTCTCTCTCTTTCTCCTTCTGTTTCTCTCTCTCTCTCTCTCTCTCTCTCTCTCTCTCTCGGGTTAACTATGTATAGTCAACTAATAGAGTTTGTCGAGTCGACATGCGCCCTTCTTGGCCCAAGGTGTCGGCCTTGCCCCATATTTCTTCGAAATGGCCGGGTAGTCGGAGTGACGTTCGATATCTCGAGCGTAGACATCCGTCGACGGAGGAGCGTCGTCGTCGCCGACAACGGCGTCGATATACGGCGCGTATAATCCTTCCTTCCTCCCTCGTCGACGAGCGGCCGGCGAGTGACACCGCACGCGCCGGCTACATCCGAGATTGTCTATAATAATGTATGATGCGATCCTACGCAGCAGGTTTTCGCGCGCGCCGCGTCGATTATGCGTCGGAACGACGACGTGCGGGACTCGTGTCGTACGTGCGCGGATTTTATATCCAACATATTTATATATCGCCACACAGAGTCGTCCGTAATATAAATATTGTAATATTCACGACATATATATATAAATGATATTACCACTTCGAGCTGTTTACATAAACGGTGACCTAATATCGTATACGAGCGTTATGAAATAATTATTTACCTCGCGCGCGCGGAGGGATCCGCGCGCCGCTCTTTGCACAATAGATTTTTAATTACGCGCGTCCGGCATAATTGTGCGTGTGCGTTTTGAATAGCGATTGAATTTATTCGCCTCTCCTTCTCCTCCCCCTCCCCCTTCCTGCCTCCCTCCCCTCCTCTCTCTTTCTCTCTCACGTTATTTATCGCCGGGCACTCCGAATATGAAGAGCGTTTCGATAATGCAATTCCGTATGCCACGTACGTCGGCTATTTATGTTTTGCAAATAACGCCCGGGCACACGAGAATCGGCCGCACTTGTACCCACGTACATACCCTTCTATCGATCGCGCTGGGCGAATTACGCGAAATAATGATGGTCCACGACGATATACGGTGTAACATTGATTTCTGCGTTACGTCAGACCGATGATGCTCGGTGCGTGAAGTGCTATTGATTCACCCTGCAGGCAGAATGGGTATCCATATTCGATTTTCGAGTGGGCATAGTAATACCGTTTAGCGTCGGCTACAAGCCAGGATCGAGGTTGATCTCGGTTTTTGTGGTAAATGTCACACGATTTCATCATTTTATCCTTAAGCAAGTTGATTCTTAATTGCATAATTGCATATAATTGCATATTTTAAATTGCAGCTCTACTTTGTACTTACGCATTGTTGTTACTATTTTTATTTTAAAAGTTTTACTTTTAAAAGAAATTTTATTTCATAAAAAATTATTTTATATAAATTTGTGCAGATAGAAAGAGAGCTTTTAAAAGCAATTCCAAATTTTCTGGCTCGATGCAAATGGTCGAATGCAAAACTTTTTTCAATAATATTACGATGAAAAGTTTGTTAAAGGAATATTTCAATTTTTATTTACCTCATTATTTTCAGTTTAAGTTTGCTTATGCATATACTGTAGAGTAGCGCAAGTCACAGTGCAATATTGGTTAAAAGCGATTTAACATGCAGTATGGCGATGGTTAAACATAATTTATTCATTCAGTCCGCGCAACCAATAATAAGTCAAGCTGAACATGACGTAGTAATCGACTCGCAAATGGGATCAGTGCACTCAATTATTTAATTACTCGTAATATATAACGTTAAAAAAATAAGAGAAAAAAACTAAATCTAAAGAACACAGAAAGAAAGAGAAAATAGATATAAATAAGTTAACGAATAAGTTATTTTGTTCTATAGGTCACACAGTATTGTTATAGAATATAAATTTTTTAATAACGACATAAATTCGAAAGATATGTTATATTAAATATGCACACCTTGAAAACTCTCGAAATATTGCACATAAGAAAAAACACATTTTATATATGAATAACAAAGAAATCAGAATATCTTATAAATTTACAAGAAGTGCAAGTTAAAGTAACTCAAAAATATTTATAACATTTGTTACAAAGATAATTACTTATTTATTATTATAATTTATTATAACAATTCTAATAAATAATATAATTGTTACAAATAAACAATGTTATTACGCTTTTAGACAATCAAAAGAGCCTGTTTAATTTTAGTAGACACACATCAAGGAATTGTCTAGCAGTATAACAGATACTGATGTGACACAATAGATACAGTATTGTGTGCAGTTTGTGAAAAGTATCACGCACCAACCACATTTATCAAGATCAGTCTATAGGATTTCTAAGAACAGTCTCAGGACTTTACGAATACTCATAATTTTATTACCCTTCATTGTTTTTCTAATCAATCTTTCTGATCACGTGACGGTAACAATTAACGTCAGGAAGGGATTATAACAATTAGTCTACAGAGATTGTGTAGATATCTTGATTGATTTTGGGGATAGTTCGAATACTTCGCTCGGCGGGGTGTAGGTCGGTCGGCAGTAGCGGCTAGTGACTGCTACGACTACGAATAGTTGAGGCGGGAGCGATGACCAGATGTGCGGATAGCACGTAGAACGGCACGGATGAACGGACCAAGTGATGTCGAGTCGGGTAGTGTTCTGCGCTTGCCTATTATGCTATAACTGCTATAAGCCTCCGCGTCTTCCATTCCTTTATTCTTCCCGGCGTGTAAAAAGGAGCGTAGACCAGCTGTCGACATCGCACGACTTATTCCTGAAAATCGTCGATCACCCCGGGGGTGCTAAACGAATTACCAAGGACAGTCGCCAGCCTCAAAAGCGGATACCGTCTGATCTTCTCAATAAGCGAAAGATCTCTAATGTTCGCATGAAACAATAAAGGAACAGTCTTCTTGACTGTAAACCAGATGACTTTAAAAGCATGATTTCTATGTAGACAAATGATTTATCTTCTGTCTTGATTCTTACCGCCGAGATTATCTCATTGTTATTAGACTTAACATGATGTCGACAATACAATTTTGAATATTCAGTTTGTAGTTAATTCTAAATAATTATGTGTATGTTGTTAAATGCTGATTTATAGTAATTCATATATGAAATTATAACAAAATGTTATATATGAAATAAAAAATTTTAAAAAGCGACTGTTAAAAAAATATTATCAAAAAGAGGAGAGAGGAAAATGAATATTTCTAATTTTTTCATTTCAATAATTAATTTGTAATGACTCAATTTGAAAACTGCTATATCGTAAATGTCTTCCTAATAATCCAGACTGAAGATTCAATTTCGATTTTATTGACAAAGGCTCGAAACGATAGTGATGAATTCTATTTGGTACGTTTGGACACGATTTAGTGGCATTCATTTCAAGTTCGACATCTTGTCTTAAAGCTTTTGTTACGGGCTCGTGGCGTATTTGCTTCATGGTAGCGCTCAGTTAGGGGGAAGAAGGGTATTTCGCCGACCTGTCGCCGACAATAGAAGTAACAGAAGCGGATGTCGTTCCTCACTGTTGCTGGTTACAGAGTTTGTCAATATTATTGCCTGGAAAAGCTGGCGGAATCTGTGTGGTCCTTTTGCTTTCGTAAGCAGGTCACGGTAATTTGGGAAAACGGACTCTACGCATAATTTATTATACCATTGAATGGTTGAAAAAGAAGTTTCTTTGTGTTTTAAGAGGTGACATGCTCTACACAATATTAAATTAAATAAAAATATTTCTGCGAAAACGACAATTGAATTGTCAGCTGCCAATTCCTGCCAATAAATGGGCACGTACGAGAAAAGCTAAAATTGTCAGAAGTATACATAATTGTATATTTTAACTTTATATTATTTAATAGAAAGTTGAAAGAAAAAAGTCTGTTCACAATATTATACTTCAAATGCACAGTAAACGAAGTGTTCACGAATTAGACAAAAATTATTGACGGCCAATTTGAACTCTAGTTATTATCTATTCTTTATTATAGTTTAATATTATAAATATCCCGTGAAATAAAGTTAGCAGAGGATTAGATTCAATTAAATAAATGGCTACTTTGTATTGAGGCGCATTTGTTCAACAGTATAGTAAGATATTTAACATGTAACGTCTGCTTTTCCAAATGAAAAGATTGCTATATCAATTATAATAAAAATATATAATAATATAATTACATATATAAATTCTAATTTTTTTAATCATATTAATAATAATATTATATCTTTTATATATGTATAAAATATATTATTATAATTAACAGAAAATTTTTCGCCATCTACATTTGTAAGTCAAATTCTTACTCGGAAGTACTACTGCTTGGAACTGCTATCCGGAGACGGTTATTCAGAACGACGGTCACATTATTGTTCACACATCAGTTTAGGCTTTGTGTATTTCCGCCTGACCATAACTTATCCTAAGTTTAGAAATTTTCTTGGGTATGCCAGGTATTTTCAGTTTGGTTTTACTTTCACATTTCTCACTGCTTCTTCAGCAGTATAATAAGCATATAGAACCCTACATCTAGTGTATATAACATATTATTTATATAATCGCAATATCAAGACGTTTTTTTTTTTTTTTTTTAATCGAGATAATGGAGAGAAGAGCTTCTAAATTATAAATAAATAAAAACAATAAATAAAAATTTTTTTGCAAAATTAGCGCTTATAGTCTGCAAACAAATAATCTAATTTCTCGTTTAATTTAACAAACTTATAATTATAGGATTATTTATAAAAGATTTAAAGTTTATACGACAACAATCTCTTTCCTAATTTCGTTGAAGCAAGGTTGATCTCAAAAAAAGAAAGCATCTTTAAAGTATGACGCGATGGTGGCTGATCACCCCGCGCACCGTTATGTCGACGCACGTCAAACCGGGATACGTAACGCGAAAGTAAAGTGTAAACACCGTGTAATGCCGATCTCCCGGTTTCGAAAGGAGACCGCGGAGAGCGCGAAACGGCGATGCGCGACCGAGGGGAATGCAGGAAGAGGAACAAACGGTGCGGCACGATATCGGGGAAGAAAGGGGGAAGAGAAAGACAGATGGAGAGAGAGATAGAGAGATAGAGAGAGAGAGAGGAGAGGAGATCGCGCAGTGATTCGCGCGAGACCCGTCATACTTATATATATGCGTGTTACATGCGCGGGGCATAACGCGGGCGAGCGGGGATAAGACTATCGTCGATACGTGCCTGTCAGCCGTTAACCGAATACGGTTCAGGTGCCGAAGCGGTAATCTTCGCCGGTAAGCCTCGACGTCGTTTTGCGCCGTGCGGCACAGCGGCCGACCGGCCACCGCGCGCCGGTCGCCCCGGCCCCGGGACGGCGCAGTCATTGCCACAACGAGTAGAAAATATACTTTCAAGCCTAACGGGATAATGTCGCCATAGTGACCTGGCCGGCCTATTATCTTTCCCCGTGAACCATAATACTGCGGCAACACATAGCGCATAAGCGTAGCACAATGTTAGCATTACCTAGATAACTGTCAATGAAGACACGTCCTCGTATGTGCACGTGCATGTGCGAGCACGCGTTTTCGCCCATTCGCGAAATTCCTTCGCGCTTATTCTCTTGATTAACTTTCAAGCCGACATAATGTACCATTAACTAGAAATCTGTGGACTTGTTGCGAGGCTCGTGTGTATACTGACTTATGTTTGAGAAGGTTTTCTGCTTAATCGTACAATGGTTTGTGACAATGAACGTTTACATGTTGGACGTTTAGATGTTGTCTAGTTTCCTAAAAGAATAGGCATTACAATAGAAACTTATGCCGACAAACCTCTCTTTTCTGAGAGAAAGGAATTTTTGTTGAACTTTTATAAGTCTGTGTCAGGTTCTAGAAGATTTTTTAATTCCAAACTGGTTGAAAATGCATAAACATCTCTAACCTGGGCTTTGTAAAGTGGTACATTGTGATTTACAACACTGTAAAGACTACAGCAATAAATATATTATGTATTGCGCGTGCTAATGATTGTATTATACGCAAGGAAACTTTCAAGATTCTCGAAGAATCGAGAAGCCATTTGAAAGACTCAAATTTAGCACTTAAGAGTGCAATGTCGTACAAATCGTCTCAGTGAAAGGAATTGGTAAAAGTAGGCAAGTCTAATAAAAGAAAGCCTACTTTTACGAGCTGGCTTTAGAGCGGTTTGCATCTTCAAGTACTGCCTATTGTCTTCGCATAGATTTATACTCGTCTTTGCGGGCTGCAACTGTTAAATCTCGCGCAATGCGTGTCTTTTCGATGTCAAAGAATTTCATCGGGAGGATTACGGGAGAATGCTTGGCATAATCATACTTATTCTTTACTGTTCAATCACGATCATTCCACATCATTCTTCTTTATATTTTCTGTACGAGCTACGTGCGAAATTAGATCTTTTATAATAAATAAAGATTTTTACGGGATGTTCCACACATTATTACCACAAATTTTAGTTATAATTTTTTTGGTTTTATAAACGATCAGGAGATACGAAGATATATATAATTATGCTCTTTTACATCATTTTAGACGGTTTATACTTTAATAGAAATTTAATATAAAGCTCGATTATCCAGACATGCTATCGATGAAAAGTCAGTCAAATAATAGCTCCTCCATGAAAAATCCTCGGCGAGGGGAAATTAACTTAAAATTCTGCAAGGAATCCACGGCTGAGGGATTGCGTATGTCTGGCACATACCCCGTATACAGGCCAGATTTCACAAACGGTCCGTGACATATACATAGATCACTTCTTAGATTGGCGAAATTGTATCGATCGGAATGCGCACCTGAGAGAGCGTAAGAGCGTGCAAGAAAACGGACATGCGCGACAAGTATTGCACGTGTAACGCGGGCCGCGAGCGAACGATGAACATATTTGCGTTATAATTAGGCGCGCGCCATAAGGCGTCACCCTCTCTGGTTCGTGTGCCACGCGCTTCTTTCTCTTTTTACTTCTGAAAGTTGTTTATAGCGCAAGGCCACGCGGCGCTTGCGAGCGGACCCTTCCTCCTCGACTTCCTGCGCACTTCCTCCTCTTGTGCATCGCACTTAAATAGCATGTCCGATCTGTGACGTCCGCGGTTCTCCTCATGGTTCCGGTTCGTGGCAAGCACACGGCTCGCGCTCCGCGAGGAACCGCGATCGGCCGAAAACTGTAGCCTCTATACGGCGCCTTCGTTTGTTTCGAATGGCAACCCTTTGACA
Source organism: Temnothorax longispinosus (assembly GCF_030848805.1). Lineage (NCBI taxonomy): Eukaryota > Metazoa > Arthropoda > Insecta > Hymenoptera > Formicidae > Temnothorax > Temnothorax longispinosus. The sequence continues at coordinate 8,196,438 of NC_092360.1, forward strand.
CTGTTTAGTTATCTTTCCCTCCCTTCCAGCAAAGTTCCTATTAGGGTTAATACTAAATTTAGTGGTAAACATGTGTTTCTCATTAGCCTCAACAGTTAAGATGTAGAAAAGATCTGTTGGCGAGGTGAAAATAGTCGACGGATGTTCTTAAAGATACATAGTGAAAGTGTCGTTGCATGTAACGATCGTGTATGTCGCGTACATAATCTTTTCTTTTGCCAATATACATTAAGCCGACTTGATTAAATAATAGCTAGATGCTGGATTAAAGGATAGCCAGAATACTTATCTAAAAAACATTTTGTGGATTTTAATGTTTATTTCGTTTAATTTTTATTTGACATTTAAATGCAATTGTAATTTTATATTATAAATTGTTCAGATTTTGAGAAGAGTTGTCCATTAAAGTTCAGAATAAATTAGAAGAAGCGGTATTATTTCAAATGACCGCTTTTCAAGTTAATTAAATTACATTATTGAGAATTGAATAATTTTACCGAATAAAATCTTCAGAAGCATAAATAAATAACACAATCCAGCTTTTCGTCCCCAACTGAATTTTACTTTAATGAATCTCTCATTTAAATCTGGCCTGTTAAAATATTTAGTATTGGACGTTAAAAACATGCGACGGGGGTGATTTTAATTCTTATTATACAAATATATTTTCCACATGTGACCTAAAGAGATCGAGGATCATGGATGGTTGGTATCGTATCCACTACAGATGTCGAACATAAAATGCAAGAATTTTTTAAGAATATTTTCAAAAGAGTAATAAAAGCAAGGAAGCAAAGAAAACATCACGCAATCGATTGTCACACTATTTAAGACGCTCCGATTTCCCGATAGGTATCGGAACATGGAACGGAAGTCATTGTAATTGGTATGAAAGCTACCATAGATTTTCACAAGAGAGAGAGTCGTCGTACGATGTTTCGTCTTCGCTGGCACGGATAGTGAATCCGGGAGACAACGAGAATATTTTTCGCTCGCATTGACTACCTATACGTTGATCCAAAACATTTCTATCGAGCTTTCCGAAACATGATATATTTTTTTTTTTTTAGATAACGATAGTAATGGCAAAATTTCTCCTTCTCGCGCGGATATACATCTGGCTTACCTATATTTGCGATTTTAACGTAAAATCGCTGTATCAGCGGGGTCACCGTTTGCGTGAACGAACGCGAAAACTTTCCGCATATTCGTGGAGCTATGCATAAATACGGCCTCATTGGCGCCAAAATTAATTCTGGAAGGGATTTCGTTGATCACCGAAAATAAAGTGGACGCTTATACGCAGGCGCCCGTAGGCACATTGTGCGAACGCGGACGTAAGGGAGGTAAAAATACACACACTCGGCCACACACGCATACACGTGGCAGAGCAATGGACTATGTCTCGATTCTTGTCCCATGATTACTCGCTTCCTCGGTTTCTCGAACTGAGCCCGCTCGAGAGGTGCATCCCCCCCATCTCTCGACGGTACCCACGAGCTACACTATTGTTCCCGCGATCGAAACTGTGCTACGACTAACTATGAGGGATGATGTGATGTTAGGGGATTGCAGCTTCGTTATAATCGCTAGAATCGCACAGTTGATTATTTTGTATCATATTAATTGTTTCTTCGATGACAACCGAATAAACGTATCTTATTGAAATACCGAATAATGTAACGCAATCGATGGTTAGATGACGAGATTATTTAAAAATTATTAACGGTATTAATTATTTTGATTACCGTTCACATTTCTTAACCAATCTGGAGAATTATAGAAAAGATTAGCAAAGATCTAAATGATTAAATGAATAACAATAAATCAAATAAGTAACTTTAAATCAGACGAAAAATCTACAGATAAAAAGGATTCAGAAAACTTGTTCTACAATATCCGTTACATCAATATTAAATAAAAATGTTTATGCAATATTTTAATAATATATGATTGTCATAAATTAATTAAAAAAATTAATGCTAATTAAAATATGCATAAACATTATATTCTAAGTTATTCTGATAAAATTTATAATAATATAATATAATAGTATAATATAATTATGGAGAACACGGTTGGCATTAGATCAATTAGCTTGACAAGTTTACGTATTAGGAGGTGTATCATCGTGATCGAAAGAACAAGGTCTATTTGTCGGGACAGTGGCGTGAAGTTTATAGATCAGGTTTCTCAGGCCGCACGTCGGCATGACGCAGTGGCAGGTTAATTTGACGATGAACACCTTCGTCGATGGCCGTGACGCGTTCAAATTAATACATCGTAATGAATAATTCATGTCGATCGTTGCTTATCGATCGGCGATAATGAAAAACCCGCCATGTCGGCTCGTGCCGATCTCATTTGGCTTTGATATAAGCGATTCTACGAACGGAAGGGACGCCGGCACACATTCGAGAATCAAATAATTCAGCTAATCGAATGAATTGGTAACTATTATCCAATTATCCTGATAATTATAGGTTTGGCCTGACCGTTTGGTTGCGGCTACATATAGAAGCAAAATGAAGATTCCGCTAAGAGTTATAGCAACTTGGGATGATAGGAAAAATATACACTACTCAAATAACAAAATCATGAACAAATTATGCAGAAAATTAAAAACTAACCGTCATAATTTTTTATAAACATTTATAAATAATTATTTATTTATGCTTTTCTCAATAGCAAGCGGTACCGAAAAATTGAAAGAATATAGTGATTATTTCAATATAATAAATATATGATAAATGTTTAGCTCTTCTTCAAATCTGCATCTGTAAATTATAAATTTTTTGTAAATGATTACTCTCTCGCGATTATGCACACGCAATTATTATACAAATTTGTTATACGGATATTCTCTCTTTAGTTGGGAGGCCACAAGTAATTAAAATATTGAAATTGTTTATGAATATTATGTTTTGTCATATTCATATTTATAAGATTTTTTGTTTATGCATTTTTAAACAATGTCAACCAGAGATAGATAATCCCATCTGTTTTTTAACTTAAAAAAATGTACTTCTATAAAAAATTACTTTCAAATTTTGAAACTTTTTCTCTCATTAAATAAAAAAGAATATAGCCAGAAATAAGAATGATCTTTTTCTACTGTGATCTTAAGGAAACCTTTTAATTATGCTTTTTATTGTTAAATACGAGTAACACTCCTTTCAGCGAATTATCCGGAATTATCCGACCGAGGGTACACTAAGACGAGTCAAAAGCCAGCAGGCAACTAATTGGTACAATAGCCAATTTGTACGATTGAACGACGTAGATAGAAATGGGGGAACGATTGGTAGTGGAGCGCATAAGTCGGTCGTCATATTATTAATTAAGATCCTCCTCGTAACCTGGATTTGCCGTACGTAAAAAAGTTTAGGCGCGAAGTTGGGGGCAGCCAGTGAAACGGTGGAAGGCGATTGAGTGAAAAAAAGGGGAAAAACGAAGATGCGAAGGAGATTGGAAATCCACCGCGCCGCGCGTACGATCGGTGGACCTCTCGGATGCACCGGCTTGCAGTTCCGTCACTGATTGGCACTGCGGCGGAGAATGGCAGTGCTATATGTGTCCGTACGTGTGTACGAGCGCTCGCGCGCGCGGACGTGCATACTTGCGTGCTCTGGTGGCTTGCGGTATGCACATGCACGCGTGCGCACATGCATGTACGCGCACGTATACGTAAGCGGTTTGGCAACACGGCCGGTGTAAAGCCCGTAACCAGCCTGTTGGCCAACATCGCTCTGAGCATTGCGCATGCGCATGCGCGTGCACACCTTCGCCTCCGTGACACTTTAAATAAACCATGGTGGGGTGTAAAAGGGGGGCACCAGACAAAAATGATAAACCGCTACAAAAATACCGATATAGAGGAGATCGCGCTGACGCGAGCGAGCACGCGAGCGCGCGTGCGCGCGCGCGCGCGCGCGACCGTACACTCGCGCGTCGATTGGTCCAGCGGCAGTGCGTCTGTCGATGTATTTATAGAGCGAGACAGTACTAAGGGCGCGAACATATCGCTGCATTCCCTTCGCGGAAAATCTGTGTCACCTATTTAACCAGCTTTCCCTCTTTCCGTCTGTTATCGCGTACACCGATTGTATTAACATGATTTTGCCGTGTAGGTGATTAGTAATTTTATGATTAGTATTTTTCTTTGCAAAAATGTCAATGATTTTTATCACTCTCATGCACGAATCAACAAAATTTATTTCATGTACATAGAGGAGGGTATAGACACAGCGGGTCGAGGGTAGCTCGTGACCTCGTAAAATCAGGCGACCTTTTCATAAAACGTAGGTGGTTTAGACTTGCAATGGTAGATTATTAGGGGTTGTTTGGCCGATCCCAATTCACGTAGTTCAACTGACGGTGGAACGAATGATAAGGTTAATAGCGATTGGCTTTCCGTTTGTAAATTGGATGTAAAGAAACGAGAATATCGCGTCTGTCACATGATTATATATTCTATTAATTTCTAAATAAAAAATAAATTTTTGGGACAGTATATGTGCATATGTATGATAAATATAACATTTAAAAAATGAAAGTAATTTCTTTACTAATTGTAAATATTTGCTCGAGGTGATACACATTAAATAGTGCTATAGTCACTACGGTGATTGTACAATATTGCTTACGGGCATTCCTGGTTTTTGTGCTGTTAAACAATTTTTAAAGTCAAGAACACATTGCTCATAGTCCATCTAGCGATCGGTGGCACTACTATCTATCGGGAAAATACTTCTAGAAATATCTATTAGAAATGTGCCAGAAACATTACGAGCAGATGTACCTATTTTTAATCCACAACATATCAACTTAGCTTGGAAATAAATATTGTATATAAAGTATAAAAAGATACAAATATACAAGATACATAAATAACTTATTATTATAATAAATATATTATATAAGATATAAAAATATCTTATATAACATACAAAGTTCACAAAAATTATACGTAATGTATATAAAGTCCATAAACAGATCTAAAAATTCAAGTCTGAAAAATGATACAAAATCGATATTTCTGTTTGAATGTAAAATTTATGAAAGGGGTGAAAATCGATCAATTGATTTATAATACGATTACCTGATAAACATGTACTGCGTTTAAAAAAGAATTTGAATTATTAAAGGCTATAAAATGTGTGTCAATATGAAGAACAGTGTTAAAATTCTGTCATTTAAGACCTCAATATCTTCGTATGTGATGCTAAGTTTGAGCGTTAATTTTCAGCTATATCTGTCTAATACAAAAATTACTTATTACGAACTGAGAATTATACCTGTGGGTAATTATCTTTAATACTAAATATGTGAAGTATAGAAAGACGAGCTTGCGTGGCTATTTTCAAGATAATTCGAAATAATTTCGATCATTTTAGAAATCTCACTCCGGTTACTTTGGTCCGAGAACTAATTAGGATTTCGAAGATTATTTAGCGCATGAGGGAATTTAATAATTCTGATTGTCAGTAATAGAACTATTAAATTCTTGCGTCGATTGCAAGCGTTGATTTTTTAGCTTTCGAGAATAAGATAAATTTATAACCCCTATTATTTTATAATTTAATTATATAAAGGAATAGAGATCATAAATTCTCATCTCGTTCTCGGAAGTCTGCAAAATCGATGCAGATAGACAACAAATGTGTCGTCATCGAGCGAGATGATAGATCGTAGTTAGAAAGTACTCCGGCGTACACGCATCACGCAATCGTATCAAATCTATGAAAGTCCACCTACATGTACACGTACTATTCGCCGTTTCACCTCAAGCAGTGAAACTTGAGACGTTATCCTGTCGTATTGCACGTCATGACTAAATATGAATCAGATTTATAACGTATTTTATTTGATTCTAAATCAATATATTTATTTCCTTAAATATGATTGTCAAGAATAATTATCGCGTTTGATCGCCAATAATCATTCCAAAATAACAAATCCCACAGTATAGTTATACTTTTAGTCGATTAAGAAGACAATTATTGAATAATTTCCAGTCATTATTAGATATTTGATGTTATTTGTATAAATAAGATTAAGTTTATGTTGTTTTCTTATTATATATTTTGTGACTGTAACATTTTCTTTTATAAAATATAAAAAATGTTAAAGATATTATTTTGTAGAGAATTGTTTAAGGTATAGCGGCTAAGATCTCGGATTGAAGTCCTTGACTAATATAATTCCTTTTTGTGATAAAATCAGTAATTGTAATGTTTTTAATATAAAGAAAAATTATAAATATAATAATTAAAATTTTCATTTTTTAATATATATACATTAAAATGAAACAGACGAAAATTTTTTATATTTTTATAAACTGTTAAAAAGATCTTCACGATTTAACATATGATGACAATTTCTAAGTAAACGCGCATCGTGGGAAAGACACCGACAATTCCTCCGGCAATTTTAAAATAACCATACAATTCTAGACGTGGAATTGTATAGATATTTCATGAACGAGTCAAGGTCGAGGGGGTTAACGATTATTCGAGCGCACTGTTATTAGATATTGTTTGCAAGATTGCTGGTTGTAATGCGTGTTGAACAATTTTGATATTACGTAACGTGGGATTATTTCTCCGTACGTAAAGCTCGTTCGGTAGTGAATGCTGATTTGGGGTGCAGGCAAGCGGTGATTTACGTCAATGGACCGACACGCGGATGAGTTAGAACAGTTAGATCGCGCGGTGGGCCGTTGTTTGCACAGTAACGCGGATAACACGCGGGTAACTATACACGCGCAAGTCCACCGCAAGCCCTCGTTTGCGAGATATAAAATTTCGTTATCGTTCCGCAAATCGTCGTTGTAGTCCGACAAAGCCAAACGTATGTCGCGGGGCCTCCGCTAATACAAAAGAATATTCATTTTCTCCTCGTGTTACACAATTGCACTTACAGGATCGTGTTACGTTGTCGATTACAATTTAAACGGCATGCAAACGTATTCGTTCTCTATGTGTTTAAACGCACGCGCTTTCTGCACTCGCGATCTACGTATCGGTGCATATCGGTGTCCCGTAACGATGTTTTCGAACGTTCGAAGAAAAGTATAATTTCAGTAGCTTCGAAAAATTATGTTTAAAAAAATTTTTTTTTTAGTAAACTGCATCGCGTTTCGCAATTCTGTTTCGTGGACGTGTCGATTACCGCGGCGGTTATTGTGCCACATGTCGTCATATTGCCACATACGCTCTCTACTCGCACAGTTCTGTAATTTTCTAAAGCCATCGCGCGCGCGTGGACGCGCGATGCGATGTTTGTTACGTGTACTAAATGTCGACGCAACCATCACGCAACGCTTGCGTCATTCTGGTAGAGACAAGCGATTGATTTAGATGCATCGATGAGTCATCGCGTAAATGACAGACCATCAAAAGATATTCGCGTATCGCCCGTATCGTACATGACAATTTACCGTTTCCCACGCACACATCGTCGTATGAAACACGAGAAAGACGTCATAGGGCGGAAATTCCGAGTCCGAAAATGAGAAGAGAAATGCTGAAAAGTTTTCACGTTTTTAATTATAATTATCAAATATATATTGATATATAGCTCAAAATTCATCAGATACCTGTATAACGAGAAGGGAAAAAAACGGAAATTCTGTAATTTTACTCACGCAAACGTGGGTGTATTTTAACATGGACCATCGATTAAATGACCGTCAAAGATGTGGGAGTTTACATCCAAATGTCGAAGTTCACGATATCACTTTTGCGTTCATTTAAATTATTAACGTGGCTCAGCGTAGGCGGTTGTTATCATATTTTTGTAGTAAATTTGGCGAATATCGTTTAAATCAATTTACATAATAATGATTTCTTATGTCATTTCTATCCATCTATACATAATATATAAAATACAATGTATTAACACCTAAACCCTTTTTCCGATCTGAATTAAATTTTGCATATATAGTTACTCTCTAGACCCCTGCGGAAAATCTACTGAAACCTACTGAAGACTGCTGAAACCTGGACACCCCCCTCCCCTCTCTGATTTCATCCTCTTAAAACTTTATGATAATTTAAGTTTAGTGCATTATTATATAGGTAAGCATTGCGTAATAATTAATGAAGGTGCCAATTCATTTCTAAATATTATATTGTAATATAATTGCTATATAATAAAAGAGCCAGAGCAACGCCAGGTATTATAGTTTTTTAAGTTAGTATCTTATAAAACAGTTATACTCTACGTGTGTCGGTTTGTTAAACAAACGTACAGGACTATTTCTGTCTCCGCCAGTATTCAAGCCGATCGAAATCATGCTGGCTTCGATATCCCGGTGATGTGACCTAAGATCGATCCGCGCGCGCAGGACTGAAATTCCCGCGTTCGAAATTCGGCATTTGTTGCACGTTGCGGCAAACGTTGATACAATGCGAAAGCAATTCCCGACGATTTGCGTCAGCAGCGAAACAATAGATTCTGTAGTTGGCGTTTAAACAGCCGCGCGCCCGCTGTATCGCGCGTTGATGTAAAGGGAGGAGAGAGGAGGGGGAGGAGGGCAGGGCGGCAGGGGCAGGAGTGCCAGCTAGGGTAGGATATCGGTTTGTTGTCATTATCCTGTAATACATTAATGACGCGTCAAGTCAGCGCATGACAACGCGGCCACCCCCTCAGCTGGACGCAGCGCAGCTGAGGTCCATCCATAGTCCTCTCCACTCACTCTTTCTCTCTCTCTCTCTCTCTCTTCCACCTCCCTCCCACCCTCTCTCTATCTCAATCCTCTCCGGAATCACCGTCTTCCTCCCTCCCGCTCTTACCCTTGCCGTCAGTCTCTTTCGCTCGTTCTGTTGCTCCCTATCTCCGTGCCACCCCTCCTCCCACTCCCTCATCCTTCTCCCCCTTTCCTCCCTGAACTCTCTGCTACTGGCTCGAGCTCTGTGAGGAGATCAATAGGGATCCTGCACCCCGTACCTCCTCTGACGCGGTGGAGGAGGACAAAGGTACTCACCCTGATGTTCCATTCGCGTTGCTGCCTGCTCCCTACGATACGTACTCACGTATATGTACGTCACACGGTAGTGGTGTGGGCGCCACCGACGCGAATTTCGTACGAAAAATGAGAAGAAGTACGTAGAAATGCGTAGGGAGATGTTACGTATGTCATACGTGCGGTCTGTAGGATAAAATTTTACTTAGGCGTGAAATTCAGAGAATAACACTGAGCAAGCTTATCTTCACAGTAGCGTGTAAGTCGCTTGCACGATATTTTAATAATCTTGTTAATAACTTAGAAGATCGTTTACGTATGGTTTTCCCATAATAAAATACAATTCAACGTTGTAGGATTTATACAAGTGTCATTTAAAAATTGTTAAGCCCAAAGTATGAAAGTAAGAATACCAATTAAAAGTAAGAAAGTTTAAAAGTAAAATAAAATTAGATAATCTTCTCAAGTTTAAGTTCCTAAAAAATAATTTTGCATAGTTGTCTTATAATTTAACACCACACAATAATTAACTGCAATTACTAATAAATTTTGTTTATGTTTGTTGATCCCATTGTGCAATATTACATCGTTTGAAATACAATTATTTTCGGTCGTTCTTGCGATAAGGGAGAGGCTGAAATTTACTACGATTCGGGATAACCATAACAATAAACTCCTCCCAGTCACTGTGGTACTCGTGATTCTGCTGATGATGCATGGGTCCAATATTTCTTAGTGTAAGTGTAAATAAGAACTTATTGGCTTTATGAGTTTCATCTTTTCAAGGGCGGTAAAGAAGAAGAAAGTTTTCTGGCGTAATGGAGAAAACACAAATAAGACTTTGACGTAATGATTTCACCGAAGTATCTTGGATGATACGAGGCTTATATTATGTGCAGCAATCCAACTTTTAATTGTATTAAAATTATAACGCGTTTAGTTTATATCGGTGTCGTGGGGATAAGTGTAACGTTACGTGTGGGAACGATATCGAAATGTTTATTGCGCTAGTGATGTCTCATATGTAGGTCACATTTCAAAATAAAAAAATGTTCTTAGATCTTTGGTTTGTTAGACTTCTAGACACATATTTCTTTCTTTATAATTTCTACACATGATATACTGCATTTTTTCTACATATAATATTTTAAAGAGACAATATAATATAATTTGTCTGTACAATATAATATATAAAAATTTATAAAATCATTTATAAATTATGTTTTAAACAGCCAAGATTTATTAAATATTTTAATCGTATACTTTCTTCTCTTTAACTATTATATGTTTATTAATTTATTACTAATTTGCAATTTGTATATACTATTAAAATTATTAAAAATCTTATTAATTTTTTTACATTAAATATCAATTTATAAATTTATAGGGCTCTGTAATTCTTTCCGGGTAATCTTTGCTAACTTCACCGAAGTGTTCGACGAGCCGCTTCGCGTATTTTCTAATTGAATCGCTCAGAATTAGAATGTTCGCAGCGAAAGTATATAGGCACCCGGGGTAGAATTTCCATAAAGTTCCAGCTAATCCGCCGTGCAGAATTCATTAAATACCGCGACAAAGTTCCCCGCTCGCTTTATGTCGACGGACGATTCGACTTTCGATTCGTTTGCGCCTGCGGTGGGCCGTGGTTTTGTGGAGCAGCGCTGTGCAACAACCGGTGCAACCGCGAATGCACTTTCTTCTCGCTCTCGTGCCGGCACGTGTGTACACACAGAGATTTGGCGGTTTTAACAGACGGGCGTTACACACGCTCTCACAAAATTTCACCGTGCCACGCCACGCCGCGGCACACGACCGGCACAATGCACGCCGCCTACTTATTGTCAGGCGCCACGACGCTCGAAAGACATTGATTATATCGAAGGCGAAAAAAAAGTCTCACGAGTCAATTGTTGCCGCGGAGAAAGTCATTCGCTTCTTTCGCGCTGTCGTAAGACAACGCCTACGGTTTTCTGGGCAATCAACCACGTTACGTAAAAATGTATAAAGATAATAGTAAATGCAGACAATTTTGCTGATCGATATAACTCCAATTACAAAACTGAGAATAAATGTTTTACAATACGATTGTATAATCCCCTAACGCTTTATGCAATTAGAATAATTCGAACATGTGTGTGTGTGTGATATATTAATAGAGATGGCACACACATTATTTTAAACTGTAATGACGATTATATTGTCGATACGATTGTGTCGCGCGTTATCAGACAGCGAGTGTGAAACATCCTGCCCTTATTATCATCGCCACATTCCGGGTTTCCGGGCTTCTCTCGCCAGGTATAGAGGATCCTCAGTCGGTCGTGAAAACGAGTGACTTCTCACCGTGACGCTTACACATGGCGCGCCCGTGCATGCATTGCCTACACGCCCGTTCTTGTCTTGTCCACCCGATTCCTCTGTCTCAGAGGCCACCTGTTCCCCTTTCAGATGCCGGGCAAATAAACCGAGAGGACCGCGACAATGTGGCGTGTGTGGCCATCGGTGGTATGGGACGACTATGTGTTAGTGTTGGTGGTGACTTGGGGATATAAGGTGGTCATAATAGTCAGCGGCACCTGTCTCAACGAGTCAAGCATCTGAGATCGGGGCTGATGCAGCCGCTGAAAAAGAAGCGCGGAAGAAGAACGGTAGAAAAAGAGAGGGAGAGAGAGAAAGAGAGGAAGAAAGAAGGATGGAGAGATGAAGGAAGGGAAGAAAGAGCGTAGGAGAGAAGAGGGAGAAGGGGATGTGGAACCAGTGAAAGAGAAAAAGAAGCGGCAAGAGCAGAATGGGAGCGGGGTGGGAGAGAGGGAGGGAAGAGTCAAAACGAGAACAACGAGGACGACGTAGGTGAGGCGAGTCGGGAGGGGGGCGGGAGGAGAATCTGAGGGCGACCGTGGCGGTCGCGCCGGTATAGAAGATGGAGGAAGATACAGGAACAAGAAGGAGGGAAAGGAGAGTCATAGAGAGAGGAGAAACGCCTAAGAAGGGTGGAAAAGAGATAGGAAGAAAGAGAAGAGAGAAAGAGAGAGAGAGAGCGTACCGGTGTGAAGGAGCGTGCGCGTGCCACTGTTATACCGGCACCTGCCACAAAACTTGGCTCTACCTTTTGGCGCACACGCACCCACCATATCCGCTCTTCCTGCTACTCTACTGCGCGTTTATCCGGCCTGCTCGCAGAGCTTCGAAACATCTTGCCTCAAAATTGCGTAAAGCGCGTGTAGGATCTGGAGTGGCGTGTTCCCGATTGTAGGGAACGATAGTCGAGATACGATTAACCGTTCATTATGTCTAGGGCGACAATCGACGTTTCGCCTGCAGAGATGAACGATATCGGTGCTGCTCGATTCGTTTCACGGCTACTGAGAATTTGTTGACGCAAGCCGAGAACGATGCGAGATAAGCTTCAATTATTTTTAATGATTAAATAGATAGATTTGTATTAACAGATTGCTTTACGTTATAAAAAATTATAACGCTCTTTTTACGTATTTTGTATAATATTCTAAAACAAAAATTTTTTGCGAGAATTTTTCGATTACCAAAAAATTTCCTAACTTTTGGAAATTTGATATTCGAAACTCAACTTATATACTCGACCTATATTTCATTGTGAAGTGATGCCGTACTTCTTAATACAGTAAGCTATTCAAGAACCCGTAGTAGTCAATGGACAACGTGTAAACCACGAAATAGCCAACAACAGGAGGACTGCTCCAGCGGCAGCAGAGCAGTGGCGTCGGCCGGAGGGTTGCAGCGGGCGGAAATTTCAATTAACTTTATGGAGGCCGCGATGTAAATTGCGTAGGGGTCAACGGCGTGTCGGTAGGGGCCAGCAGGGTAGGAGCAAGGGCGCCGCTACTGCCGCAGCCGCTATCACTATTGGTGGAATAGGGGTGACAGCTGCGTCGGTGGTGGTATCAGAGTCGACGGTGGTGGGTATCAGAGTCGACGGTGACGGTGGTGGTGGTAGTGGTGATGGTGATGGTGGTGGTGGTAGCGGCGGCGGTAGCGGTAGCAGTAGCGGTGGTAGTATCCGAGTTCAGGGGTGGTTAGAGGTGTAGGTACGGTCCACGGCCCCGTGGGCATAGGGCGCAGGCAGAGGGTTGGATGGGTATTGATCAGCCGAGCGGCCAACAAGACGCCAGGATACCCACTATAGCCGCCGCGCGTTCGTACGCGCGCGCGCGCGCGCGCGCGCGCATACCCTGTTACTCTACCACTAGCGTCGTTGTCATCGTCCGTGTCGCGCACACATCACACCCACGCGACATCACGTACGCACCAGCACGCGCTACGGATGTCTACTATATATCCGCTACCACACGGGCCAACATAAGCTAACACCATCATCTATAACGCCACCCGCACGGACTCGTTCGCTCCGCTACGTTTCGTTGTTCGACGATGGAAGGCGAGGAGGCGAACTCGAGAGGGGGCGAATAGAGGAGGATGATGAGATTGAAAGGTTCGGAGAGAGGAGAGGGAAAGAGAGGAAAGTAGAGAGAATCAGAGGAAAATTTCGCGATGCTAGACGGTCGGTAAGACGCTACTGCAGGGTGGTTGCTGTATGTACCAACACCAAGACGCGTCAACCCCCACACTGATGCCGAGCTATACACGTGCTGTACACACTCGCAACCTTCACGGGCATAAACTACCGTCGTCTGTAACATTACCCTCTATACCGCTGAGACTTTCCGCATGTATTTTGCGACGAAGACAAAGAGACACGAGCATCGGGAAGTTACGTACGCTCGAGAGAGAAAAGGGGATGGGAGTTTCTACTGTACTAGGCAATCAACAGACTTTGGCCTTGCGAAGATGTCGTCGTACGTAGAATCATCCAACACCGCTCTTGTCTAACACATGCGCGTTAATACAAACAAACGCGGTATATATGTATGCATATATACATAACTATGATGCAATGTAAATTATCACTGTGTGTAGCAACATCATCTCTCCACACTATGCGGAGTTGCCGTACGGAATTTGAAACATAGGAAGATGGTAGGGGGACCAAGAGAGTTCTGAATTCTCGAGCGAGAAGGATAGAGATTCATATTGCTAGTTAGGCAGCCAATGAGACTCCCTTGCAAACTAGACAATATACGTATCAAGAACATCGCTGACGGGAAGAGGCAGAAGCAGAGAGAGGTTAAAGGAAGAGAACTAACCAAAGAGAATGTGAAGAGTAGATTTCAGAAGGGGTTGGCAAGAATAAGACGAGGAGTTTCTCGTTGATGCTACCAGGGCGGTCGGCGAGACGCCTTCGCAGGATTCTGATTGTATTCTACACTACTACCATTGCTATTTCTCTCTCCCTCACATTCTCTCCCTTTTTCTCTTTCTCTTCCTCTCGTTGCTGTATCAGAGATGACGAAGACACGCGCAGAATGCCAAACGGAGATGGAGCGCGAGTAAGTGGATCGAGAGAGTGGAGTTTGCGGGGTTTGATGCGTGGGAGGAAGGTTGGCGGGAGAGTCGGGAGGGGAGGCGAGACAGAGTTCACGTCGACAGAGCTACCGCCGCGACATAGTGCCCCCGATTGCGATATATATCCGCCCTCTCTCCATCCAACCCTATGCTTCTGCCACCCACACGTTTCGATCCTCCCTTCCTGCTCGCCCGCCACTCTCCCTGCGGACCCAACCCCTTGCGTCGACTTCCTACCCACCACCCATTTCACTTCAACCATCCCTCTACGCGGCCTCTCTCTCCGCCGCTTTCCATCTACGAGGTTTCAACCCCTCTTCTCACCACCACTCTCCGCCACCATTGCGCTTTTGCCACCGTTCCGCAATGCTCTCGGACTCTCCGTGTTGGTGTTGAGAGGGAGCGAAAGAGGGAGGTCGGACGCGAGAGTGGCTGGTGGGCGACTCTCGGCATCGCTTCTTCTACGAAGAAGCATGTATATGGCACTACTGCAAGAGGGGAGCTTCTTTGCGTCGCTTTTCTTCCTTCTTTTTTTTCTTCTCTCAGGGGTTGGAGGTTTGGCATTCGTCGGGTACGCGA